>NW_027526203.1:252895719-253070409 GCF_048455015.1 Haemaphysalis longicornis
TGAAATGGCGCGGCGGTTTCGCTAGGCGTGCTACATAAAAAAGCACCGCCGAGACGGACGACTTAATTATGTAGCTGCGCTCTGCGAGGGAAAGTCTGAACTTTGATGCAACCGCAAGACGCTGCTCCGCTGTCTCGAGGAAGCGCTTCCACGTACTACGCGCCACTTCACCCAAATAATGGAAAACCATACCAAGTACTCGAACACCCATAACCCATTCTACGTCACCCGCCAGGCCAGACGCAAATGTGCCGAAGCGCACCGCCATACTTTTGCCCCTGTTCAGTCGAGCTCCAGACCGCTCACCGTACTCATTGAACAGCCGCATAAACGCTTGATAGCTGTCCACGTCCGTAATGAACAGGGACACATCGTCCGCATACGCAGACACCTTGACTTGGCCTATGCCTGGTCACGGGAAGTCGCGGATGGTGGTGTTTGCATCAATACGGCGGAGCAGTGGATCTAGACAAATGACAAAGAGTAGAGGCGACAAGGGGCAGCCCTGCCTTAGGCCACGGGTGACAGAGAACGGACTACTTAATAGTCCGTTGACAAGGAGTCTAATGCTCACGTTCGAGTACATCAGCTCAAGCATTCTAACAAAGTCGGGACTCGTAGCATACCTTTAGCAGGTTGACATGGACTCGTAGCGTACCTTTAGCAGGTTGACATAGTCCCGCATCGCGAAGGTTAACGTGCCCCCTCTCTATACGATGCGAAGCCTCCACAACGTGCCGTTAAGCGCGGCCGTGATGCGCGCCTTGCGCGCACGACCCTCCTTTACTAAAAGCACGCGCCAGTGGTCCTTCAACTCATCCCAAGGCAGAGAACCGAACTCGCACAGAGCGGTCAGCGAAGCATTAAAGGAGCCATGAAGACAAAATACAAGTTGGGTTTATTAGAAAGACGGCTTAGTCCCGATAACAATGATACCAATGTCATCGCAATCTTCGAACAAATAACGGAGATATTAAAGAAAACGTGTGAAGCAGTCGCGACCCCCTAGCCAATTTCCCGCAACTTTTCTGTGACGTCACGGAACCTTGTTTGTGCAATTGGCGGCCGCCTAACTGACCTGTCGCGACGACACATGACTGGACGTCTGTAATGGGGCCTCTAGTTCCATTTGACCGCATCACTTGAATGCTAACGTGCAGTTAACGCACTGTAAATTATGTTTTATTATTGGCCCGTATGACGTCATCCTTGCTCATAACACGTCACTGTGGCGCGAAATTTGAAAGTTTTGAAATACTTCTTGCTTTTTTTTCGTTAAAAAACATATTTCGTGGCTGTAATGGAGCTGAGTGATATACTGAATCCTAGTTCTTTCAAATTAAACGAAGTTGTATTTTCTCTTCATGGCTCCTTTAAGTGCTGCTGAACTGTCCCTGTAGGTTAGCAGACGCTCGACCATTCGCCACATCTGGTGGCGGGTCGCACTGTTGCCAAGGTTAAGCGTCGCTAACACGGGCCGGCGATCGGACACGCGACGAGCCCCAGTGGGGAAGGAGAGGACGGCACAGCATTACACGTAGCAGCTCAGCTCTGGTGGAACGTAAAACGTATCTAGCCGACTGCCAGATTGTCCCCTTTCCCAAGTAGCGACACACCTGTCGCCGTGGAGCTGCACCCACGCATCGGAGAGATGGAATTGACCGATTAGGTCCTTTAACTCCCGGGCACCGCTATAGGGTCGACCTTTACCACGTCCCTATACATCACGCTGAGGGTCGGTTACATAATTAAATTCACCCACCAAAAATGTTGGGTAAGGTTCGAGCAAGAATGCGTCGAGGGATGCGAAAAAAGAGGAAGAGTCTGCTCGCTGTCTACTGAATGCAGAAAAATGAAAATAAAAATAAATATCCCAATAAAAAACTAAAAAAAACATTAGACGGTAATAGAAAAAGCAACCCCGCGTCACACGTTTCATGCAGGTGTGTATACTTCAACGGTAGCACTACAGCCCAATGGCCACCACGATATTTTGAAGCAGCCAGGTTCAATTATATTTCGAGATGTTATGTCGAGATTCTCCCTTGCTCAGAGCTTACGCAAACAAAATAAATTCGCAGAATACAGGTGTACACAGTTATTTAATAGATCCACCACCGCTCTCGAGGAACCCCAGCCAAGGCACGTTATTTAGAAGTGTTGTCGGTGCTCTTTCGGTGCAATTGCCGTGCCCCGCTGCAATCACCATCGCCCCGTAGACGGCGACCGGCCGCTCTTCGCATCCAGTGGGAGCATCGATCCTACGAGGCCGGGGAGCGTAAGCGAGCAGGCGAGCAAGAAGCCGCCCCAGAGGAGCGGCAAAGCCGGAATTCTTGGCTTCCGCGACCTGACCGGCCGGCGACCATACACTCCCTCCGCCCTATCGCCGTTCGCGCTGGCCATGCGGAGAATCACAGGCATTCCGGCTTCCCTAATCCTGCCCACCGTGTTTTGTCGCGGGTGACTGGGGGCCCGTGTGACCTTTTCGTTCCTAATCTGGGCTCCATTTGGGCCTTGTCCCTCTTACTTACACTTGCCGCCACCGATGCACCCAATTCCGTCCCCTGCGTATATAACCACGTCAGGTGTCGCTGGAAATTGTAATTGCGACGTTTCTCTTCATCTTTTCTTTTACTGCCATCTCTCGGCCGCCGCATAGTCGTTCTTTCGCATGGTGCCCACTCTGTGTGTGTCATTTTATTAGAGCGTATAGCCAAGAACATTACGTCATTGTTTGCGGCACACCGCGTGAAAATAGCGTTCCGTCATATCGGAACTCATGTAGTTACTCCCGTCAGCGTTGATGAAACATTGGGATGACCTGAAGAGAAGGCAGTGGTTTTATCGCTAACTAATAGTTCACAGTTGCCATAAATGGTTCAACATCTGATAGGAGCACAGCGAAAACCGGTGTCCTAAAATTTTGCACGTCAGATATCTGATTTTTTCATGATCTACAAATGGAGTATAAATTTCTACACTCAGTACAAGCCGTGTGTTAAGCATATACTGCTGATAATGTATTCTTTACGGGGTAGAGTATCTAAATAAATTCAGAAAACAGCCATCAATCAATTAGACGAAATGTCCGGCTGACTCAGTTCGAGCAAACCAGTACTAAACGTGTCTAAGCCGAGTTTGTTCCCTACGGAGCAAAAAAAAAATCACCCCCACGAAGATTTCGCTTGTCTTACGCGTCCTGCCTAACGCGTGAGACGCCTATCAAGTTGGCTTAATTCTTCAGAAAAATTTGCTTGCCCTCAACAGTTTATTTGAAGAGAGCGTGCGACACGTAGAGAGGGCACGCATCTCCGCCGTGACAGCGACACCACCGGCCGCGCCGTCGTCCCCTGACAGGCAAGGTGCGCCGCAACCACCTACTATATAAACAGGCGTTTTTTTAAGTGTGAATACACTTTATAAGCGACCCCAAACCATCCACCGCCGGCGGCGGCGTCGGCGTCCGCAGTGCTCCTCTATAAAGAAACAGCATCCGGCGCCAGGTTTCGATCCGCGGACTTTGCGGCCGCAGCGCGACGCTCTACCGATCAAGCCACGGACGCGACGGTGATATCAGTGTTGACGCGCCTTATATCTTTAACGCATTCAAACTACGTCGTCAGCGGCGTGCGTTGGCGACTCAGCGGCGTTATAGCGGCTTGATAACTGCGTGGTGTACACGTGATACTACAAACCCGATGGAAGAGATGGAAGAGAAGGCGGCGAGGCGGTGGGCTGCGGGGGCCGAGCGCAAGCGCCGCAAGCGGGCCGACAACCGTGCATTCGCACTTTCACATTCTCCCCCTCGGGGAAATGCGGGGGAATTTTTTTTATAGACAGGCGTCTGCGAAAGCGAACAATATTACCCAGTAAGCCAAATTTCGCCGTGTTGAAAGCGCTGTATTCTTTTATTGGCTCATATTAGGAAAAGGGCATGAAATTTCTCAAGAGCAAGCCAGTTTTTGACGCGTCTAGAACAGCACTCCCAAAGGTCGCTACATCCGTCAAGTGTCGTAAACCCCGCAAACAAGGAGCCTTACGCCGTCGCAATTCTAGATTTTAAGCATTTTTAATTACATTTCAGCGCTGCCTACTTGTAAATGGTAGTGCAACAGCTCCAAGCAGAATGCTGTCTGTCATCAAAAACTAGGCAAGAAACAAGCATTAAGGGGGATTCACCTGATCACACACCTATGGGGCCTGTTACTTCATCACCCACGGGCTTAAAGAGCATCGTGTACCGACGCGAAGAGTGGTACAAATTCACAGAAATGTTCCCAACGGCCTAGTTCGCTGCTTTTAGAAATAAATCACCGCTTTATTAAAATAAAAAGTAAACAAGAAACGCATTTTGATTCATCCACTTTTCACTAGATTGCGCTAGCTGCCCAGCAAGCGAGAGTTTTACGTCTTTATTTAAGTAAAAAAGTGACATATCTCTAAATAAACAAGCTAGGCCGTTGTCAACATTGACAGGTATTTTTCAAGCTTTTCTTATCGGTTCCCGGTGGTTTTTAAGTCCGTGGGTCATGAAGTAGTACGTGCCATAGGAATGTTAACGGGTAAGTCCCCCTTAACCCACGCGGGTTCGTTCTTGCAACCCCCCTCACTTACAAACCGAGACGTGCTTGCTTCGGAAACAAAGAACGTGCTTACGTTTTGACGAAACTGGCCTCAAAACTGGCAGTTGCGATCGACGAGATTCTCAGTGAGAAAGGCGTTTACAACGAGCGGAAGTAACCTCTAGGTGACTATCATGTATTTTCCGTACTACTGTATCCGATGGGTGCGCAATGCACTAAAAATGAAATGAGCGCTTCTTTAAAGCCGCTTTTTGTGTTTGTTGAGAGTGTACACAAGAACTGTGCTTGCTGGTCTGCTTAGCGCATTCCCGGCGGGCAAAACATGCGATCAACAGATGCGATGACAGGTGAGAAGTGCTGCGATCGAACGTTCTTTCGTCTTGTGCCAATCACCTTCAAGGGCGACTTCCTTGGAGTGCGCTGTCGATATTCCTAATCAACAAGTAGTTCTCATCAAATTTATAAGTCCGGTGGCCGCAGCGAGTGATGAAAAAACACACGTCCAAAAACTCCCCTCGGTGCTGATACAGAGCAGTTATAATTAGACCACAAAGAAGAAAAGAAAAACGGTAGAGGTGTGATTTCTGAATTGTCAATAAAATACGCGTACATCAACACGCAAGTATCTTCATCTTACAGTCGTTAGCGGCAGGCAGTGATAGAAAGCCCTGATGGCCCTAAAAATCCCCTCGGGGCACGAGAAACCAAGGCCACATTGAATGTAAACAACCACGTCATTACGCGTCGAACACTGCGAATCCATCGTGTTCGACGGTCATGAAGGCTTAGCCGGCTCAAACTCGAAAGAACTTCGTTTCCAGAGGAGAATTAGAGTAAGTATTTGCACAGTTCACAGCGTATTACTTCGTGCGCACATCACAAAGTTACCGTCTCTGCGTAACTGTACACCGCAGCGTTGTCTGCTCGGCTCCCCGCCGCGTAGTTAGGGAACCACCCACGAGGCGGCGCCGCTGCCCTATTGCACGGTCCCTATATAATATTGACGTCTTGCGGCTAATATTCCCACAATATTGTCTAACACGTAAGACCTGCAATTTTTCAGTAACTGTGGCGGAACTTTGCGAAAGCTATGTCTTGGATGGAACCAGCGCAGACAATACGGGACGCAGAGAAGAGCACACAGGACAGGCGCTGGTCTTACAACTGACTTTTATGAGTTTTAAAGGAAAAATATAAGGAAAAAAAAACCACACCCAGCGTTCGTGCAGAAAGAATGAAAGTAATGTGAATTCATGGGCACTGTCTGTAACAAAAAACAAAGGCAGCTAATACTAATGCGTACATTCATGAAGGCTGTTGGTCAAGCGGGCGACTCGCAGATGATAACATTTGCTACGACTAGCTTTTACATGACAAAAGCGCTGAATATAACTGTTACAAGATCGTTCCAACGTCTGGTAGAAAGTTACAAATCCCCCTGTACAAGTGCACCGCCCTAGCAGCCTGGTGAGCGATTTAGCACCGCACGGTGCGAACGTAGATTGCATCCTATGTCTCCTGCACCTCGCCGCCTGCGGCCCGCCGCCAGGTTTCGTCGCTTGGGCACAGGGTCTAAGTCATGCCCTCCCCCCTCTCCCCCCCCCCCCGCTGCACTTCCTTTGGGAATCCGCAGTGCATCTGTATTTTATTTCTGCTCTATGCCACCCCCCCCCTCCCCCACACACACACACACCGACAGACCCTGCCCTACCGCGTAAAGGTGCGAGTAAGATTGTTGGGCGTGTAGTCATGCCACGGTGATTACGGAGAAGCATAATCCGACATTTTGTAGCTTTCTGAAGTGTGCGTACTAATCTGACGCCTCCCCTTTGTGTCTAACTTATGGTGCGCGTAAGTGATGAATTTAATCTTTTTAGTTTGGACGTAACCAATGTAGCTGCGGCGTGAATCCTATAGAACAGAGCAGTATGCGCAATGACTACTCCCATGGTCGTAGTTATTAATTAAAAACTTCAATTCTAATTTGCGTTTTACACCCCCCACCCCCACCACCCCAGTTAAAACCGAGCTATACGCCTCGAGATTCGCGATCGCTGCGCCGCCTGCCGCCACTTCTCCGCGGCGTTTGCGGGATTGGCGCTGCGTGGCTGATAGGTGGTCATGCAGTGTTTTGGTTCTCTTTCGCTTATCTTTGCCTTTCCGCGCACTAAACAACTTGTTAAGGTGACGTCTGTAAGCTAACTGCACGTTTAGGGCGCTTAAAAAAAACAGCGGCGTCTTGGTAGAGCGCTCGAACGCCAACAAGAGCTATCCGGGGAGGCGGTTCTGCGCGCTTCTTGGCCGCTCTTGCGGGCGTCGGCGACGGCAGCGGCATATCACCGCTGTCACCTTCGAACACGTCAGCACAAGTGAATTCTATTTATTGTCACCTCGTTTAGACCTGATATTGGCACCGTAAGAGGTTGGTTCGTTTTGCAGCGCAGACAACAAATGCGGCTTTGCTTCGAATATGTACGTCGTAGAAAAATATGTTTCGGGGATGTGATAACCCAACAGCGTACAAAAACTTGTACCTTTTATGGGAATATAAGCCACGCGAAAATGTTAAGTACACTCAAAGGCTGTGCATTGTCAGATATGTGCCCACTCATGCCTTATGGTAAGAACCAAGGTATATATTAATGACCACGGGAAAATGAATGGTCTGCAAGTCAGGAGCAATAAATAGAATAGTCGTACGGGAATAAAAAAAACCGAGTGCAGCTTCTGAAATGCTAAAGACGTTTGTTTGAGCAAGGTAGTATTCACCAGACCAACTAGATGCGAAATGCACTGATATTTCGCTAGACATTGGGGGGGAGGGGGGGGAGGGAGGAGGAGGAGGACGCTCAACTTTCGTTGTTTACAAATGCGGAGCGTAATCAACAAATGAACGTTTTATTAATCACATACACAAAGTGCGTGTTCACTTTTCGTTTGTTTTTCGCCTTCAACGAATGGCTGATCATTCGGCGGACGCATTTTTTGAAGAATACAGGGTAAGCAGTTCACAAGAAATACGAGGTGTCGTTGAAAGAGTTGATTGATTGATTGCAGGGTTTAACGCGCCGACGCAACGGAGACGATGAGGCACGCCGTAGTGGAGGGCTCCGGATTAATTTTGACCACCTGGAGATCCTTAACGTGCGCCGAAATCTCGTACACACGGGCTCGTTGGAAGAGTGTCGTATCTGATAAGGGTCTCTGATTTCGGTTTATGCTAGATTCTGCAGTCTCCCATCATACGACGATGTTTCGAAGAAGTTTGGTCGCGGACGCGGATTACTCTATAAGCCCATCTTCGCGCTTCTCGTGGAGGATAAATGTAACAGATGAATCTTAGCGAGCGCTCACCTCGCGACAAGACGACCCAGCATTAAATTTGCCGTCGTGTGCTGACTCCGGAGTGTAATTTTGCATTATCCATCGTACTTCTTTGGTACAATGTTTGCGAAATTTACGCCGTATTGGCTTGTTCAGGGTACTGACCAATATCTGATATGCGATATTGGCAGGCGTAAGTTGCGTGCTGTCAGGTATGAGTGCTCCGCTGGATTTTGTAGTGCACAAAGTCGATTTACATCATAATGTGTATGGCCGCAACATGACCATCGGAGGAAACACTGCTTACGGAGACACTGCCACTAAATTTCAGGGCAGCGGAATTGCAATCAGCTGCATGCAAATGCTGGCTTCGGGACGCCGGCCTGTGACACACGCCCGGCGCTCATATAGATCTTTCTAAGATCGCGTCTAAACGTTTATACTCTCGTGAACACACCAGGCTTGCAAACAGAGTGCCTGCTCCACGTTATTCGGTATTTCGAACGCGGACAAACGGTAAATCGATGTCTTGAACGAGCCCCAAAAGCAACGGCGACAGGGGGGAGCGGGCCGGGGACTCCCGCGCCTGCTTTCGAAACGGGCCGCTAGGGGGATTTCAGTGGCGCCCCTACAGGCCGCGCTCGAGGCGTATAGCTGTGGTGGAGGGCCACGCGTTAATGTGGAGCGAGTATAGCCACTTATTTATGTGTTGTTTCTGCCATATTTTTATTATTCGTATAGTGTTTTTGGTGCTGTATACGGCAGCGTGTGATTTAACTAAGAGCTGTATGATCTCATGAATCACTGTAAACTACATCGTTTGCCTCATGTGTGTCAGCATGGCATGCAGAATTATTCCTTCATTCCTCGTCTCCTTGCGGTGCTGTAGGCAGGTGGGGCTGCAGTGGGCTGTGGTTCTGCCATGTGGTGCTATATGCATTAGACTAAAGAAAAAAAAGAGGACCTCCAGCACAAGTCAATATCTCGTATACACATCCCCGTTTATGATTTTGTCTTCACTACCTGCGGCCGGGAATCAAAGCCGCGGACCCAAGCTGGTAGCGGAAAGCTTTAACAACCGAGCCACCAGGGGGCGGGTTATTGAGCTTAACAAGAGCAGTACTTGGAATGTCGATAGACACGGCTTTTTAATTATCCCGCCTCGAACACCAAAACGGCCGAATTTCTTGTTGTTGTTATGAATGTTTTAAGCATGGCCCACTTTTTTTCTGACGATGTCTTCGCGCTTTTATTTCTACTAAGAAACTTGTTCTTAAATTCGTCTTCTGCCTGCGTATTGCCCTGTTTCCATGTTGACCTGTCATTGCTTAATCTGCTTATAACCTGTTTTTTTTATTCTTTTATTTTGTGCTTGAATTGCGACTTGTACAGAATAAGATCTTAGAAAGTTCGCGTAACTCGAGTTTAGCCTCGCTGCAATGCGAATCTGCAGGGAGGGAAACAAACAGTCGAACACAAAAAAAGCATCGGAAAAGAAGGTATTATAAGCACGCCATAAACAGCGGGGAAAATGTTTTCGGGCGTTTTATCAGGCCGTAAGTAAATACCAGCTATCGAAATACCCAAGCATCCGAGTTTGCCGCTCTCTCCAGGGTGTATTTTTTTTTTTTCTGCTTCTCCTCCGTCATGAAGATCGCTGTTCTTGCGCGGACATGAAATGGCTTTCTCGAAAACGCATAACGCTCTCCGGCTCGATGATAAATGGCGCAAAGAAAGGCAGAAACAGAGCCAGGCGCGTGTGCGCGTCATTTCCTCGGCTGAGTATACGGTCGTGTGGGGAAAAGGCGTGAGGGAGAAAATGCGCAAAGGGACCCACTAAGAGGGAAGAGCTGCTGCCGGGGGAACAGGGGTTAAAAAATGCCGACGCAGAAACGAGCCGTGATTCGCCGCGTACACGTACGTCCGGGAAGACACAAAGATGCTCGCTTTTTCCTCTGCGAACTACGCATTCCTCTGAGAGCACGCAGCCTAGCAATCTGGGGGGAATTTACGTTCCGTTCCTGTAGTCGGCCGCCGGGCACGTGTTCTATAAACCGGTGTTCACCGACACCCAATATGTGTAGTGTCGCCCCCGTGCGTCTCCCTCGCTCGTCAGAAGAAAAAAGAACATGAAGAACTTGTTCGCTGTCCTCAGTATATGTACATTCGGGGATACCTTAATCGCTGAGTAGATTATCAAGTGAAGCAAAGATGAAACAGCGGCAAAGCTATGGCGATGAAATTATGAGTTTATAGCAACGCGCTGCCGGGATATGTCGAATGCCGAGATTTCCGAATATGTCCAGAAAACGAAAAAAAAATTAATAAAGCCCGGTTCCAACATTCATTTTCTCATTTGTGCAGCGTTGATTCTAAACAAGATTGGGTCAAGCATCACACGCGATCTTTCTGAGGGTCGTTGAACTCCACCCAAACCGTTGCATGCATTTTGGGGAGGTATAAAAGAGCAGCTCCATTTCGCACAGCTGTAATTCAGTAAGAACCGTTTTTTTAATCAATTCACTGCGTTCAGGCGGGTGGTAATTGAGACATGAAGTCACGTGTGATATACTGCAGCATACAGTTCATTTCAGCTTTACGTTGCTTCTCTCTCAAAATCTGATTGCCCCTGTCGTATGAAGTTTTGCGTTACCTTCTGCGTCGGCTGAAAAGTAACTCGCGACTGTCTCATACCCAGCCCCTTACGGGCATTGCGGCAAAGCACACCCGGGGATTATCTTGAGAGTGTAAAGCAGCAGACGATGAATCATTTATGATGCGGTTACCGAGTGTGTGTAATGAACCGCACGGGTGGGTCGAAGAGATCCACCATTTCCAACTTGCGACACTAAAGCAAAGCCGTCAATGGAAAGGGTTATATGAAATAGCAACTTCACCTACATATCTTTTTTTTTTTTTTTTTGGTCGCGCCATTTTCCTCGCGTCGGGAACTGAATGCGAAAATATCATCGTCTATTTGTCCCGTTCAGCACCAAGAAATGGTTTTTTTTTGGCAAAGACCCCATTATTCCTAACGCTCACAATTCACGAATGAGCAAAAGCCTCTACACGTCGCTGCATATGCCTCGCCGCACTCCGCGCAACTAAATAACAGGCGGTTCGCAACATGAACGTCAGCGTGGCGCAGACACCGTCGAACTGTCTCGCCGTCCACTCGGAGGCCCAATATCCCTGCCACCGACCTCTGCAAGAAATTAAAAAAAAAATGGTCTGGTTGTTTCAAGGTACTACAATGCAACTATTCACGAGACGGTGATAGCGAGCGAGCGAGTGCGAGATATCGAGGGAGCGACAAAATAAACATCTTCACCGGCGTCCTTTAGTCGATACAGCCTCTGATTACGGTATGGCAGCTCTTCATGTGTGGACACTAACGACGGCCAGTCAAGGAATCTTAAGGCTGGTGAAGTGGACATCCAGTGGCCGCAACTACCCGGGCAAGACTCTAAAGGGAATATGCTCCGACGTTTCGCTGGCGTGGCCTGACCTTTAATCGTATGTGTTTACTGACGGGATAGCCCTGGCATATGGAGGCACAGTGATTTCTCTGCTACGTTTTGCAGAAAATGTGTTTGATTTTTGGGAGTAGTGTGATGCTTGGGCTACACTTATGACAGTTGCGCCTGTATAGGCGATGCTTATATGGCTAGGCTTTCGTGTAGTTTTATGTCTGCCAAAGAAAACTTTTGAGGCTGCACGTGTACTTGAAGCGCGAAGCATTCCAAGACGATCGTCCTGGTGTGTTCTTTTAGCAGGCGGTCACCACTAAAGTCGCACGTCATTCAAAGACATGATATGGACCTCAAGCATCTTGAGTTGATTAGTTATCATTAGACAGATACCGTTTGCAAGATCAGTACCGACGCAATAAAAGCGTGTGTGTGTATGCTTATGTTTTTAAGGGATGACCGCCTTAATTCAATTCCAAAGAGAAATAAACTTTGCCCATAATTTTCATCTTAATTCTGTGCCACCTTTATGCCGTGCACAAAAAATCTTCTCTGGTCATCCACCTTCGCAGAGTGATGACTAATGAAGTGTTATAATTTAAAATTGGCCACTTTATGGCTCTTAAAAGCCCGCTCTTAGTACAGTTATTGACAGCAACGTTGATACAAATTTATGTATGGTCCGTATGGAGGGGCACTCGTGTTTGTGTTAAGGCGTTCGATATGTGAACCTTTCCTTCTCTCTTTTTTGCGAGCGTGACGTTATGTGCCTGCTCTTAGTAATTGATGAGGGCGCGATGTGGAACCCTTATGATGATCTCGAGTTTGGATTTTCCGTATGCAACATCAATCAATCAATCAATCAATCAATCAATCAATCAATCAATCAATCAATCAATCAATCAATCAATCAATCAATCAATCAATCAATTGATCGGTCGTTCTTTATCCGACATCAGACGTGTTACAGATGTCCGGGGCACCGACAATAAGCCTAAATGAATTGGGCTTGACGAGGGTCTGTGCCCCTTCGTCGGGTGTTTGTTTACAGTCAAACAAACAAGGGTGATTAGCAGCAGAAGTAGCACACAACTAATAAATTATTATAAACAACAAGATATGAGAGCAAGGTTTACATCACAGGGAATACAAAAATACAGCACAAATTTCTTCCCGAAATATAACTGAAATAATGTTTGCAATGCGCAGTGTACGTGCGACAATGATAGACCAAAGAATTGAACAAAACACTGGCAATCATAAGGCAACAATAAGGTACAGGACATTAAGTCAAAATACCGAAAAGGTGCAAGAAACCAGAGTAACAAAAAAAAAGCTGGAACAGGATGAGGCAATTTCCAATTCCTACTATTTGAACGCCATGCACTTTCGTTCGAGGGGGCTTCAAGGGACTCTGAAACAGTTCCGATAAACACTTTCACTTTTCTCCCGCGTCGGGAAGCACTGCGACAGCTGTAGTGCCAGCTGTAGTGCCAGCACGGAGTGGCACTACGTGATTTGCTCGTCGCAGTAGATACGCCCTCCATTTCTGTTTCGCTTTTGTGGCGTTCTCTTTAAAGTGGCTATAAAGTGCATTCATGGCTGCAACTGAAGGAAAGCCGGCAAATAGCCGTTACACCGCTGTAATGACGTTATACCAGCGCGGTCGACTAACGCTAAGACCGGGAAAGAGAGAAAAACACTTTGAACAACTTTCTAAGTAATCTGATGGACGGAGAAGCAATTTTTGGCTGACGTACTTTGCGACAGCATAATCTAAGTACTCGATGTGTTGGTTGGCGACGCTCTGCAAGCATATAAATTTCGAAAAATTTGAAACAAGTGTTGCAGGGTCCCTTACAGAGTAATAGTCAGGGAGTTCACCGGTGAGCGTAATTTGGGTTCGACTAGTTGCATAATTTTTCAGCTTCTCTGCAACGCTATTTAGTTATGCTAGATCACGTTTGTATTTTATACTCTCCCTTTTTAAGGTTGGCAAAGCCTATTTTTCATTTAATGCTAAATAAATCGTTCTGGAAATCACCAACCTTAATTAAGCCGTACCATTAACCGACCTACACCCATATTGTAGAGCGACAGCAGAAATAAATACATGGGATAGCAAGCCGTACACATCCTTCTTTCCCACCTATTTGCTTCTTCCAAGAGCGCGATCTTTAAAAAACGATCCCGAAGACAATGTTTTACAAACATTTCTCCCAAGGTCATGCGACCACAGTGACAGCTATTGACCTTCTGCTATGCGGTTAGGATAATTCTCCGAAAACAATATTTCATAAAGCATATCCTGAAGTGGCCCCTTTAAGAAGAAAAGAAAAAAAAAACATCGCCAGTGAGCGCGTGCAACGTCTGCATATGTGGGCATTGGTCCGAAGCAGACGTCCATCCAGATTTACTATTGCACGTATTGCGCGGCGCCGCCTATGCCAAAAAATACCTCATTCCTCTAGCTTCACTGCGAAACGTTGCAATATTTTCTTGTTATCCGTATTCGCCGCGAGATCGACATGTAGGTGGCGACACCGTCGCGCTGCTAGTGTGGATGCTCCGCGGAGCGGCCGGGGTGAGTTCACACTGTGGGCGTGTTTCGTGCCTTTTTCGCGACGTATGTGAGCATGAAAGGCACAGAAAAGTGTGGTATACTGTAGTTCGGTTCCTCAAAGTTCAATGTATAGCATGGAAGCGACAATAAGTTTTCATACTACGCCGAAAAAGCGGCGATCCAGCGGGAATCTCAGAAAGGCCGAAATACGACAATGAACTTGTACGCCGTGGCTCGTAGCAAGCTCGATCTTTCCCGAATATGGCTTTGAGCCTTCAATGAAAGTATAAATAGAAACAAATAAGGAAGTCTCGATCTCCGGAATTCAGTTTACAGCGGCAGTTTCAATCGCTTTCATTGGTAGCATGATGCATTGTTGCATTTGTGGGATGCCCTCAAATGGTAACACCACTTAACTGCCCCGACATTTTTTCTAAGAGCTTCCGATGTTTTTGGTGTGTTCGAAAGGCAACATACAATTACTGATTTATAATCAGCGCAGTGATATAAAAGTGCAACCGTTCCAACGGATATTTTGCGGGCAGCTGTAGTTCAATGAAAGTTTAGCGACCCTGAAGGCAGGTTAAATGAATAACGGTGTCGGGTCACTTATTTAAGGCTTTCATAGCAAGTGAACTCGGAAATTAAATTTCTAGCGCTCGCAGTACAATCAAAATCTCATGTTTACTTGACTTTTGCGACGTGACTAGCAGGTTTACAGTACGTGTGTAAACCAAGCTTCTCGTGCCTCACAGTAAACACAGATTTTCTGTTGCGGCTGCACTGTTGACCTTTTGCGTTCCTTTTAAAATTTAGCAGGTGCCTAGAACAGCGAGATGTGTTCGCATTCTCGCGTAATGTCGCTTACGAACCATAAAGATGGCAAATCAAGTTGCCCTGTTGCAGATGTAGTAAAACATTCCTCTTTATTTCTCGTTACGAAATAGCGCAACGGGTTCCCGGTAGCCGCTTTGTGTTGTGAACTGAACCTCGCTTTTGTTTTGGCATTTAATTCTTCAGGATTGGTTTGAATAAGGCGCGGATAAGAAAGGCGCGGATAAAAGTTTTGTGTGCTTCTCGTTTCTTTTTATGGGAGGGGGGGGGGGGGGAGGGGTTGTGCCAACATTCCAAGCGCAGCGAAGAGAGAAACCAAGTAACGGGGAAAACCAAACATTAGCGATCAGCATTACTTGCACTTGGTAGTACGTAGGCGTCGTGTTCCGCAGCGGTGAAAAAGCAGTACATCAGCAAGCAAACACCAGTATTTTGAAAACTGAATAACCCACCTTTTGGCCCGAAGTTGTCCAGGAATTGTGGCTCGCCTTTTTCAAAATGGTATTTAAAGCGAGCATCGTCAGGAAAAAAAAAAATCCAGCGAGTCGAGGCACACACCCTCCACACATGTGGGTAACAACGAACAACGTGCATTATATATTACGCAATTTTTCCTTCTTTAAACTTAAGTCCACCTTAAGTCGTTAAGACCTGGCCGTAACAGGCATTTGATTATGCTGAGTGAAAATCACATTTTTGGACAAGGTGATTAATGTTGTGATTTGAAAATGGGGTATTTAAAAATGCACACGAAATGCTACAGGACAGACGCAAATTCACAACTGCTTAATTTTACCAAGAAATCTCCCTAAAATACTCTTGCGCATTCACAGAAACGTATTTTAAATAATACATAAAATTACCACACAGTATAAGCAACGACTGTCAAAAAATGGTATTTTTAAAAAAGGGTACGGGAAGAATTCGATCACACAGTCGCTTGTGTGTGTAAAATACGTCCCCGGTAATGTATGGGCAATAAAGCGCACGGTACGTGTGCATTTTATTTGTTTTTGTTTGTTTCTTCTTTCTAAAGGGACACAGCGCCATTTTACAAGGGTGTGGCAAATGTACGGGTATGCACGGGGCTTGTCGCTTCTTATCCGTTTCTTGTAGTAAACTTTTATCCTTTAAATAACCACCACGCCACCTTCCGAAAGCACCCTTTGACGTTCCCGAAAGTGCAAACGACTGCACTCATCAATAAGAAAAGTGCAATGTATCGAAACAATGTTTGTAACACGTTTCACGCTCAAGCGGGGACAACGGCGACGATGTTTCGTGGAGCTAAACTAGCGCGTTATCCCCCAACGGCTGCTGGTTATTGCTTTTCTAGACAAAATACTCAAGCAGAGGTAACTATGCTACTGCTTAGTGTGAAACAAGTGCACATATTCGTTATTTATCGCGTGAAAGCACGCGTGTTTGCACCGCGCGCAACGTGAACGAGCAGACGACGCGAGAGCGCGATCCACATTAGGAGCGGTTCGTCCCGACACCGCCAGGGGCCGACTCTGTTCGATCTCGGAGCGAATACTCTCGCCTGCGTGATGTACCCGAAAAAATTGAACATTGTTTCATAGATTGCAAGGATGCCATACCGTTCTGGTATATCCCCGGAACTCTTAAGGACGTTGACAGCGCTTGTAAGTGTGAATCTTTTCTTTTGTGCCGTCTTTGCGCTGTTTTTTTTTCCTCGAGGTACTTTGACTTGAGCCATTATTGTGTCTGGTCTCTTGTTTCAGCCAGGGAAGATATTGTGCCTTATGACTGTCTTTTTTTTTCTAATTTCTTTGCATATAACTCACCAGAAACCCGAACGCTGGATAAAGTTCTGTAAAATGATCAATAATTTTAAAAAAAATGTAGGGCCCGAATGACTCCCGCTTAGACTGGTATTCCCTTCTTAGTTGATGTTCATCGTTGCTCCCCGTTGCTCCCGTTTTCAAAAGCGCGTATAGTATAATTTCCAATGGCGCTCAGTTTACTTTCGCCGACTCATCCTAAATTCAACGCAACCCTATAAAGTAGAGTTGAATATCCTTACCTAGATACCATGGCGCGAAATAAATAGTACCTTGTCTCAAAAAAAAAAAAAAAACCGTGGCGAATGGTAATAATCCCAGCTGCAAAAGCAGAGAGGCCCCAGTTCCGTTTCAAGAAATTCCGCACTGCGGGAAAAAAAATGTTTTTCGGATATCGGCTTGTTCGCGCATGCGTGCTAGCGTTGATGCCCGCACGGCGATGGGCCCCCTGTTATTGACAGCTGTCGCTATAAAAGTGATCGACTGCCGGGGCACTTTCTTCGCGCTCCCACTCTCCGCGCTCTAAACTGCCGCGCCCTCTCTACGCAGGCACAGACATCACCTCCTCAAAGGGCCTGCGCTTCCCGACCAGAAACAAACCCGGACGGCTGTGAGAAATTCGTGGCTTCGGCGCCTACGTTACTCGAGGAAGTGCACCATGGGAAAAGAAGGGCCTGCAACAACGGAATAAGAGACCCAGCAAGAAAGAAACAGCAGGCAAAGCAGTACCATCGCTGTGCTGAGGAACCTTGAAACCTTCAAACCTTTATTCCTTTTTTTAAATTCATTCGGGGGCCATAATAAAACACCCACGTGCCCAACGCTCCCAGAGCAACAGGCAATTTACTGTCTGAACTAGACCAAAGTGATTGGCTGTGCATCCTACTTCAGCTCAGACAGACCCGTCATCTACGAGGAAGAACGGCATGAAAAATAAACTGCAGAGGACACTGAATTTTCTTTAAGGAATTCAGCTGCGCCCTTCGATTATTCGCAATCATACCGACACTATTCTGTCACCTGGTCACTAGAGTGTGCGCGACGCCATGGATTTGCGAGCAGCAAGAACATACGCGGCCTAATTTTTTACCCAAAGATTCTTCTTTTTCTCGCTCTTAAATTTCTCACGTTAGAAGCAAGAAATGTGCGAGTTTTAAGGACTCCACTGGGGTACTTAGAGAGAAGCAATTTAGATGGTATCCCTTCCAGGCTTGTTTAAGAGATTCGTAGCGTACATTTCCCCACTCGAGTCGAGAAATATCGCGCCGAGCAACGTAAGATTGTTATTTTTGTGATACAGAGATAAAGAAGTGAAAATGGAAGTCAAGAAAAAATTCGAATTTCCTCGAGCATATATAAATTATATATATTACCCGAGGAAATGCTTCCGGAAGAAGGAGGATTTTTTCTCGACTTCCATTTCCACACACACACACACACACACAAATATATATATATATATATATATATATATATATATATATATATATATATATATATATATATATATATATATATATATATATATATATATATGGGTTTGGAAATGAGGGGCTCGTTAGGAAATACAGAAAGAAATGCCGGCAGTCTACAACGCCAAAGAAGGCATAGGGGAGTGGTTAGACTTTTTTTTACCGTTATTGATGTTACATTATTTTTTATTATTATTAATTACGTGAGAAAGAAAGAAAGAAAAACGCGCCCAGAGTGGGGACCGAACCCACGCCTTTCGATTAGATCTCGAATGCCTTACCAATTCGGCTATCTGGGCGACTGTGTTCTGCTTCACATTCTGGGGTATTTATATTTACTACAACTGTATCTGACGCTTGAGGGTGGTAATTAATTCTCACGTAATTAATAATAATAAAAAATAATGTAACATCAATAACGGTAAAAAAAAGTCTAACCACTCCCCTATGCCTTCTTTGGCGTTGTAGACTGCCGGCATTTCTTTCTGTATATATATATATATATATATATATATATATATATATATATATATATATATATATATATTTTTTTTTATATATATATATATACCGTAATTACCCGATTCTAACGCGCCCCCGATTCAAACGCGCACCCGATTTTCCTGGCAAAAAAATCGAAAAAACATGCACCTCCGATTGTAACGTGCACGGAACTTTGTGAGCAAGAAAAACGAATGCGAGAGAAACGGGCGATTTATTTCTCGAAGTAATCTCACTCATCTCACTCCTCTTCGCTCTCCGCTGACCACAACATCTCGTCCATGGTGCCGTCAAGCGCGTTCGCGATGCCACACTTCTGAACGAACGTTCAACCATGGTCGATGGGATCGTGGCCCACGCCTTGCACGCCCATCTCGCGAGCTTCTCCAGAGGCGCACGCTTCAGCCGACCGCTCGTTTTGAACGCGCGAGAGCCGCTGCTGCCATTGCTGTTATCAAGCGCGCAAGTGGTACGATTTGACTATTTGTGTGAACGCCGATAGAAAAGCCTAGGCGTCTATGCTTCCGGCGTCCGAAAAATCGTTGCTAAAAGCTTCAGCGCCAGCTTGAGATGGCGATGGCGATGGGTGGGACGAAATTTCCACTGTTTCAGCAGTTTCGGTTTTGTATCTGACTCTAACGCGCATGCGATTTTTTTACCTATTTTTCCGGAAAAAAAGTGCGCGTTAGAATCGGGTAAGTACGGTATATATATATATATATATATATATATATATATATATATATATATATATATATATATATATATATATATATATATATATATATATATATATATATATATATATATATATAGTAAGGAAATGAGGGGCTCGTTGAGGAAATACAGAAAGATAGGGCAGCAGTCTACAACGCCAAAGGAGGCATAGGGGTGTGGTTAGGCTCTTTTCTTTTTCACTACGGTTAATGAAGTAAACATTTTTTTAATATACAGAAGAAAGAAAGAAAGAAAAACACGCGCCCAGAGTGGGGACCGAACCCACGCCTTTCGATTACATGTCGAATGCCTTACCAATTCGGCTATCTGGGCGACTGTGTTCTCCTTCACTTTCTAGGCTATTTATATTTACTAGAAGTGTATCTAACGCTTGAGGGTGGTAGCCAGCGCCACTCTGACTACACGGGGAGAAGGGGACCTTCTTTTCAACCCCCGGGGCGTGACTCGAGCGTCTACAGCCTGTCATGAGCGGGCAACTGGCGGGAAGCCCTCTTATGCTACCTAGGCATCAAGGCTGCCAGAACCGAGACCCTCGCTAGGCTTTCGCAGAATAATATAGTAAGGAAATGAGGGGCTCGTTGAGGAAATACAGAAAGATAGGGCAGCAGTCTACAACGCCAAAGGAGGCATAGGGGTGTGGTTAGGCTCTTTTCTTTTTCACTACGGTTAATGAAGTAAACATTTTTTTAATCTACAGTCAAAAGTTCACTAGCGCACTTTTGGAATGCGTTCTCATTCGTAGCTTGCCCTAGAGAAGTCTGTCGAAGGTTTTCCAAAACGTTTTCGCCACACGACACTTAAACAAGGCATGCTCTCATGTTTCTGTGTTACCACAGCGCGGACATCGCGCAGAAAGCACAACGCCAAATTTTGCCGAACGATCACAAGCCAGTGGAAATTTTGCTGGCGTGACCCCGCTGCGGAGGTATGGATGGCGCTTTTTTCGTCACGTGATCCCAGTAATGTCTGAGTGATGCTCACACATTAAAGCATCGTCCTATGATCATTACCTACAATATTTATCAACCAAGCTGTAACAGGGGTCAGCCCTGCGTACTGAAATAGACATTTGCCTCCTCGAGCCATTATTTTGTTCATTTTTATGGCCCTGTTTTTGTCAACAGGTAATAATGCCTGTTAGTATGGTTGCCAACTATACTAAAGGAAGTATTAAAAATCCATATTTTGCAGACAACGTTTGTACTGGCAGTAGGAAACGTGTCAAGCATTTATAATACTCAGCCGTCACTTGAAAAATGTGGTGTAATGCCAGTAACAAAATGTATAATTTTTCGCACTGTAATACGCCTGAGGTGAGTTTTGCTTCCGTCAACCCATTGACCGTCTGGGAGGTTCTTTTTACCGTATTTGCTATTTGACTCATCTGTTGAAGTGTCCGTTGCGCCCATACGTCTGCTCTGTTGTTTTGTGGCCAGTAGATTCGAAGTGCTAGTACGCAGTAGCAGTTGTCCATTTACTCTGAGGTTGGATGAGGCGTCGGTGTTATTCTGCTTCTGTTAGGCCGTGCAGCAGTACTGTGTGTTCGTTCTTCTCTGGCGAAAATACCATACCATGAGCGTCACGGTACGTAGTGATGATATCGATACATTGATGGATAATTTCTTGCTATTCACCTGGGTTTCCTTGTGGGGTGCACAGCGTCACGCCATCTGCGTATACAGGTCACGGGCCCGAGTACAGGTACTTCGACCAGTTGCAATGGGAGAAATTTGTTTGTGACACAAAAAAGTGTGGGCGAGGGTACAGTCGTACCTCGTGTGAGCGGGTGTTTTACAAAAAAAAAAAGTAGTGGGGATGTGCATCTGGTGTAACTATCGCTAGAAAATCTGTATGTGTAGCAGACGTATAACTCTGTTTTGAATTTTTTTTATCAATTTGTTCAAGCTTCCTTTTTAAAGTACCCTGCCAGTCATACTCCTAAGTTTTATTTTGAACCCGGTATTGGTCAACCTTCGATTCTTATAGTTTCCTTGCAGGGTAGACCTTTTCGGTATGTGCCATTCAGTAGTCTATTGTTACACTTAGCTTTTATGCGTCTGGAATTGTAAGAAAAGAAATATTTAGCGATGACTTTAGCGAATTACAGGCCCACCATGCACTATTGTCGGGTTCCCTAAAAATGTCCACTGGCCCGGGGGCAGGCCACCCTCAGCGGGGAAACAGCTGCGTAGAACCGCCAGCGAATGTCGGCAGTGGGTAACAAACGCACGAAAACTGTTATGCCTCCCCAATTGGTGTTCAAGAGAGCGGAAACTGATACGCATAAAATATATGGACGCGATAAGCGCATTTTACAGAATCGTAGCGCTTGCCGCCGTCGGGCGTTTTGTACACGCTCTGAAACACATTTCCAGCAAGTGCGTTCATTTTTCCGGCAATTTGTCTTCTTTTAATGACCCTACGTTTCGCTCACACACACGCGCGCGCGCTCTCACGGGCACAAACTTTATCCCCCCACCATGCGGCGGAACGCCACTCGCAGCGCAGCGTGGCTCGCCTTATTCACTCCTGCTGCTCTTCGTGTTTTCGCATTAGTTTAAGCGGTTTCTTCGATCCAGCGTTCCAGCCAGCTGCGGCCGCTTTTGTTGGGCACTGCCCGTGCGGCCAGAACTATTCCGTCCGCTTCCGCTGCCACCGGCCGCGGCTTGGCGTGCACAAGCCTCGGATACGGCAGATACAATAAGTTCGAGACATCCCCCTCTCCCTCTAACCCCTTCGCCCCTCGGGGCGAGCCGGGCGGTCAATGTCTGGCAAACACGCCAACCAGCGAGTGCTTCACGCCGCTTCGTGCGGCACGGCACGCCTGACGAGACTACGCCGCCTTGCACGCCCGCAGAAGCGCCGCCGCCGCCGCCGCCGCCGCTGCAACGAACGTCAATCGCTGCAGTGTTGCGCATTAGCAGCGCGAGGGAGATGCGCAGAAGCCCCATCCGAAGCGATGTGTACGGAGCGGAGGCGCTCGGACCACCACGCAGGTACTAATGGTGCCGCCGCCCTCTTTTTCATACGGCGCGTACAATACGTAACCAACGAGTGGAATATGGGGAGCATTAAAGAACCATTTTGAAAGGCATCGGGTATGGGCGGGGCTACATTGCTTTAAACTTTTAAGCATGCGCCGGTTTCTTCTACAAGTCGCGAGAAGGGCTCGTCCAACCTGCTCTATCCCACCAATCCTTAGAAATAAATTAATTTTGCTGCGTTGTTTCCGCAAAAGTATGCTCTTTTGCACGCACGAATATAGAAAAATTTTAAATATCAATAAAACAAACAGATCTCGGAAGGGGAAGAAACGTCACGTTGGGTCATGTAAACTCTATTTCTGACAAGAGCTGTAACTTTTCAGAAATGAGTGAGTGGTAGTGCCGGCTTACGAGCATTTTGAAATATTTGTAACACATTTGTAGTAGCTCTGCGAGAAAATTTATGGCTAAATTCTGAAGGAAGTAACTAAGCAGGTGTAACTATCGCCACATGTATTTCTGTCAGATGCCGGAAGCTCTTCTGACTGTAGTTTCGCTTTCGTACAAAATTATAACCAGAAAAAAATGTGCCCATTATAAATCGCAGAAAAAACTTCGGTATTAGCAGGTGACTCAATCAGAGTCTCCAAGTGGAAAGAGTGCGACCCAGTATGGATAGCCTACCTGCCACAATGACCTTAAGTACCTTGAGGATGATTGCATGCTGAAAAAATAGTCTTGGAAGCGCAAGCAACCACTCCTCGTCACTTCATTAGGTCATAAGTCCTTCTATGCCATCAGATTCAATGTATACGCCTCGCGGGTCCAGCAACAGAAGCAGAAGTGCAATAGCGCTCGCTAGCACGAACCGAACACCCCCTTCCCCCAATAACTTTTCATTCGGGTTGAAAGTCAGCAGAGAGCGACTTACCAAGTAGTTTGTCTGAGTGAGATTTTCCTGAAATGAATGAACACTTAGAATGCTCCTTGTAGCATGGGCTCCGCACACGGGCGTTATGGGAATAACAGAAACGTAATGTCGTGCAAACCGGCTTACAGACGGTGATTCTCAGATGGAAGCTTTCCTTTCTAACAAATCGCACATTTAAAGGAAGAGCAGAATGGCAGTTTGGGATTACCACGCCAGAGCCCAATTTCGTCATAACCGACTCTCGAGCGGTAAGGCTTACATTCGTCTAGCCAGTCAAAATAAATACTGCAAGCGTAAGCTTTAGTGTTAAGCAAAGAAGACTTTCCTTAAACGTGACAAACTCATATCATCAGACCGACAAATAGACCTATCTGAACGCCACTGTAGTCGTTAAATTACGAAACAGTTGCACCTGGAAACGGGCAACGATGAAAAACAGTTGACCTCCCGCCTATTTCATATCTACATGCTTAAAAACATACGGGAGTGTGCTTTGCCACAGCGCAGCTGAAAACAAATCGTTACAATGAAACGAACATAGTTGTCCGGTGACGAGGCTCAGTGAATGACTCGACTAGAAAAATGCACTGTGACACAACGTTATACAGTGCGTGATATTGCGGTGCCGATGAAATTTCGGGTCAAAATATATGCCTGCCTTTGTTACTTGCCAAATTTTCTTCTTCGGATGTAGCTACCGGCCATTGTACAAAGCCTTGTTGGTGGCGTAAGAAAAGATGCCTCAGGCCTGGGCCCACACCGGTAAGAAAAAAAGCCCGTCGCACCGAATTACCAAGAGCTGGTAGCCATATGGCGCGTTTCCGATTACCGCCGTCTCAGATAACAGCAGCTCTTAGAGACCAACGGAAAGCATGGTATGTATCTACAAGCTCGACGTCGCAGAGAAGGAAACATTCGGACGTTCTTAATTTCCCCCACATGGTGCTGCCAAGAAGATGAATCTATTGCCATAGGAAGAAAGACGGCGGGTGCTGCGTCACGTCCTTCCCACGGACGACGCACTACCGGGGGGTAGAACTCTAAGTTCGGCGTAAGGTCCCGTCAATGCTAAAACACCCTTGTGTATGCTTCACGACCCGCCTAAATGGCAAAACACTGAATGGCAGGCCTGCAAATAGGCCCCTGGCTTAAGCTTAAATTCACTTAATAAATACTGCTTCCGCTGTGACATCACTAAATAAAAGTACCACGTCTTCATTGCGTAATATCAGGGTAGGTGTCTTTTTTCTCGCGTCAGATAGTATGCTGATGGGCCTCGTCGGTACCGTACTTGGCCTGTCTGAGTGCACGGTTTGGCCACTCAGGGCACATTTTAATTCCAGATCGTGTTCTGGACCTCGTTATTCGTTGAATGTGTTAACATGAAGCCTGCAATTGGTCATTCGGGTGCACCACCCGAAGGTATTTTTAATGCACAGTAAGTGATTAGACGTATGTCTAATCCATTTTAACTAGAGTTATAAATTTTATAACTCTACCACAAGCATCTAAACTACTGCCTTTTTCAGACGATACACTTCGTTATGACACATTTCAAGACGCTTACGCAGCCCTTTGAAAGCAATAAAGTACATCTAGGTTTTATCTCAAAGTGATTTCAACGGGGAATAGAGTGCGATTGGAGCTATTGGAATTATTTTGTTAAGGAGCGGAACGCGGTAGCTCGAAGTAATGACATGAGGGCGATTGCGACCTAGTGGCATGTCATTCGCCGATCTTCAGCTTATCGTATGCCCGAAAGTGCACAACTGAGGAGGCGCTGGGGGGGTCTACAAGATGAAGTGCATTCTAAGTCAATCCCGTGGTTCGACTTCACCACAATGCCCTCCAGCGTCCAATATATGCCGCTAGCTAGTGTCACTAGATAAGATACAGAGTGCCGTCACTGAGGCACGCAAGTGAGCAACGGCGGCCATTTTGGTGCTTATCAGTGTTGCCCGATTGCCGCTTCTGCGGCCTCACCGTTATCTTTGACGAGGTCATTTGTAAACAACACTGCCGAAGACGCAACAACACGGCATCTTCGGACACACTTCTGCAGCTTAAATGCTGCGAAGCGCGTTATCTTTGATTCGCGTTCCGAACGACGTCAGCCGCGCGCAGCCTCAGAGCAGGGGCGATAAGCTGAGACTACCACAGTTGACCGACAGAAAACGCATAAACAACAATGTGGCGGTGCCCATGAAGCAGGGCAGTGTAAACAAATGTCACGTGATGCGAAGTGACCAATGATCACGGCGGCGGCATGGAACAATAGGAGGAAAGAGTGCCGATACTTTGTAATCTTATCTAGTGACACTACCGCTACCCATGCAAATTCGGCGAACGGCAGCAACGTGCATGGAATTGGACTCAACAGTGGCACTTCGCAATATAGAGCGTCATGCTTCAATTGAGCCATGCAACAGCACCGAAATTTCAATGTTGGCTGCGTGGGTAGCTAAATCGAGCGCATCGTGGGGAAGATGATCACCAAATTTGTTTTAGAGTTTGGGCACAGTTGTGAACGCGATCATCTCTCTCCCCACCCTACCTCCCAGGGGCGAAAATGGCATTTCAGGCTTATGTATCTTGCGCGTACACGTATCGGATAACAGGCTCACAGGGACCGGTGGCTCTCGGGGAAGTCTTGTGCGCGTAGCCTAGACAACTTACACTGGGCGCGGGTGGCTGCTATGCGCGGAACCTGCGTCGTCGAATTTGCGCGATGGTCATGGCCGCAGTGGCATCGACTGCGGTGTCAGCGGAGGCCTAGGAGCCGAGTGTAAAACGGGCAAGTGCAAGTGGCAGAGGAAGCGGCGGAGAAGGGGTGGGCCAGCAGGTGGAGGGGGTCCTATTGCTACTGCGTTATTTCCGGGCATCGCCAATCGATGGGCGAGCGCCGCCGCTGCACCGGCGGCCGTCTTCCCCGACCGCAGGAAAAGCGCCGGAGGAGATGTTTAGTCGTCTGTGAGGAAGCCGAGCCTTCCCTTGCCCCCGCACACACAAAGCACGCAAGACAAGTAACTGCACACTTGCCAGTATCTCAAGTAATACAAAAGTTTGCACGGGCCCGCCGTACATTGTACGGCTAACATCTTGATTCGTTTCTCCAGGTAGACATTTGTCTTCGCTATCCGAAAGGAGCCCGGCCACCGGGCTCTCTCAGTTATCTAATAAAGAACAACGACAGCGGCGGCAATCCGTCTGGTTCTTATCTCTTTCTCTGCAGCATCAGCTGAAGTGACCGGTCTGTACGCGAGTTCAGCTGTCAACGCTCTTTTTTTTGTGCTTTATTTTCCCGAACTCGGAGTGAAGTTCATAGCAGGAAAAATTAATCTTAACTCTCGTTATTTTTATTCTCTACTGATTCTGCTTTCCTTGTTCTGCTTTCACCCTCGCGTATAGATTTATTTGTGCTAGCCTGTGCATTAAGTTTGCATGCCACTTACTCGGGCGAAAAGAAGAAAAATTACAACGCATTAGATTATCGCGTGAGATGAGTAGCCAGTGAAGCTGATGAATATTACTCCCTGTCACGCCCCCTGTCAGTTGTTGACATTTTCGCTCAGTTTCTCTCCCTTGTAAATACGTACATTTACGCAATCCCGTAAGGTGGAGACGCCAAATGTGACATATTTACAAACGAGTCATGGGTATTCTTGATTTCGTGCGCAAACCATTCAGATACCCTCGCGTTCACGACAAACAAGGCTATCATTGAAACATGCCGATCTCTGGTCGCTGAATATGACTTAGAGGCACTCCACTTAGACACCCGCCCGAAAGACGGTGTTGTCCATACACATCCCAAACGCGTGTTCGGCTGTTTGGGATCGCCTACCACGTTTCTCGTGCCGAAAGACAATCCTTCAGGACACGGGTTCGATTCCCGGCCGCCGTGACCGCTTTTCTGATGGAGGCGAAAAGCGAAAACGCCCATGCGTTCCAGATTTCGGAGCACGTTAAGGATCCCCAGGTGGTCAAAATTAATCCGGAGCCCTCCACTACGGTGCGGCTCATAACCTGTGCAGCGTCGGTGGGTTGAGCCTCATAATCAGCCAAAAACAACCCTTCGGTACTAACTCACTACGACGCATAAAGGGAGAAGTCAGATGGCGTCGGGAGGAGGAGGCGTGCAGCTGGATTGAAATATCGCCGCCGCCGTTGGAGGCGCTAGGACTGTGGGTCTCTTCTGGATGCCCTCGGCCAGCCGGCCAGCGGTACTTTTAAAGGCAAGCTGCACCAACTCGCCCAAATGTTTTTCTTGGCGAATTTTTGACTGGTCGGCGTCTCGTGTGTTTGAAATGCATTCTCCCGGCCAGACGGGATTCCGTCACTGTGTGGCTTATAAAGCATTAGTTTTAGTGTAAAACAAAATTCGGTACCCTTCCACTCTGTGAAGAAGATGACCAGCGAATCTGTGGTGCGTAATGTTAGAGTCCTCTTATCGATGAATTGTCATATAATTTGTTCCCGGTTAGTTCCGGTAAAACAACAGTTACAGCCGTTTTCAGTGACCACTCTTCATCGGAAGATGACCATCCTTCACTGTGCAACAAACAATGTGGAAAAGCCACTTACCAAGCTTACATAGATCCCCTTGAAATTGGCTTCACCTCTAAACAGAAATTAATTGCTGGGAGGACATTTTTTCAGGGGATTTGAGTGGGCGCCTTAATGTGGCGCTGCTCTCGCGTGAAATTCTTGTCTACATCACTCCGTTGACAGAGATAAAGGGCTGGATCATGGCCATAGACAGCTTTGCTGTAAACATTCCGTGCATTACGAATTTCGGAGCACGTTGAGGATACCCAGGTGCTTTATATTAATCTACAGCCCTCCACTATGGAGCCGATCGGGGATCATGCAGGTTCAGCTCCTGGACATGAGACCCCAGTTTTAACCTTCGAGCATGAATGGTACCTTATTAACTAACCTTAGCGCCTTTTGATTTACTCTTTCTCCCTGTTTTCACAGTGGTAGCTGTCAGTGGTTCATTACAGGGGTACGCCCGCTTTCTCGGCGTGCGTCCGTCGCCATGTGTGCGTCGCCCTGTGCTCGTCGACAGATTCGCGGCGCAAGCGCAGAAAAGCACAACTTTGAAAACGAACTGTTTTCGACAGCCCGAGAAGGAGCTTTCAGAATCGAACGTTGGTTTATGTTCTTCTAAAATGGAAACCATTCAGTCGCCATGTTTTTTCCCCTTATAACACGGAACTAAGGTCGCATACGAAAGTAGGCGTTTTACTCTTCGCAAGACAAATAAAGAGAGAGAGAGAGAGAGAGAGAGAGAGAGAGAGAGAGAGAGAGAGAGAGAGAGAGAGAGAGAGAGAAAACTTTAATGAATACTGAAGAGGTTAGACCCACAAATGGCGGGGCTTGCTACTTCAGATGGGGGTGAACATAGTGAGGTGAAAGAAAAAAAAAGAAGAGGGGAAGAAGTGTGCACCAACAATGAATAAGAGGGAGAAGAAAATAAATGAAGACAAATAGAGGTCACAGAACATATTAACAGCAAACCAATAATCCGCGCACTGAAACTCCCCCATTGTAATGCACCTATCCAGGATAGAAATCCGGTCAGGAGGCGCCGCCTTTGCGGCCAATACACTGCGTTCGTGGGCGGCCGGCTCTCACACACAGGACGAGTTCGGGGCGGTTCTGCGCGTCGCCCTACCACGGGGCATTTCCCGAGGGAATGCAATCCTATTAGCATGAATAAATCACTCGGAACTTGCGCACCTTTGCCAGCGGGAAGTAAGCGAATTCCGTGAGAGTCCATTGGCAGACCTCTTTCGATGGTTCGCTGCAGCACGTACCAGAAATAGACAGCCACGGGAACAAAACACAAAACAGTGTTAAATTGTTTCTGGCTGCTTACAAAGTCTGTCGTTCCCACGGTACATACTATCGTTTTTTTTCCTGAAGCCACGTTGTTACGTGCAATGCTGCGGTATGTGTAGATTGAAAAGCGATGTTTTACTATCCGACGCCACAAACATATTTGCGAACGCGTACAAAAACGCCCCTGTCTGATTAACTCCAGTATGGCTTAGAGATGCAGAGGAAAGAATAAATCAATCAAAATGGAAGGTATTCCGAGTAAAAAGCATAGATATAGACGTCCTCTCTCAATAAAATTTGACATCTCCCAGCACGAAAACAGCGCCGCGTTTTTGTACTCATGTCGGCGCCATCACATCTGTGAATCGCAGAGTTGATAAAGCCTCAGGCCACTTGAAGTTCGCGCCAGCGTACGCATCCCTCTCTTTTGAGATCCTCAACCTTATTCGCAGATCACAGCACCGTGTGAGCAATTGCGTGGTGGATGCTTCAGAATTCGATTGATTGATTGATTGTGGGGTTTAATGCGCCGACGCAACGCAGGCGATCAGGCGCGCCGTAGTGGAGGGCTCCGGATTAATTTTGACCACCTGGGGATCTTTAACGTGCGCCGAAATCTCGTACACACGGCCGTTTTTGCTTTTCGCCTCCATCAGAAAACTTCAGAATTCGATTCTAGCCAAAAACTACCAGGGTATAAACTACCAGGGCATAAACTACCTAGCCATAAACTACCAGGGCAACCCGTGTGGTACGCTCGACTTGGCGACGACAGCCGAGATCCTGAACAAAATCAAGAAGGGAGACATGTTGCGGAATAACAACATGGTGCTCTTGTGATATTTGCTGAATTCAAGGGTCGCTTATTTGGAAGTGTTTTGCAGCCTCCAGATACTTCGTATTAACGGGAGACGGCAAAGCAGACACACAAAAATTTCCGCGGAAAACGATTCGACTAGAATGCTTTCTCGGACATTTTTCGTCGTCCTCATCATGTTTGCAGACACTGTTTCTTGGGACGTCGGCAGTGCTGTCAGTTGAGCTTACGAAAATTTCGCTGGGCCCACAGGTCAGTTGTCGACCAAAATTTGCAGTCTCGAAAATTTGGAGTCAAGGTATTTAAAATCTCAGGCCAATGAACCTAGCTGTGTTTACTTGAGAGCACGGCAAAGGCACTTGCTCCCTTTATCAGGTCGTCTAGCCTGTCGGTAGGCAAAAGAGCAAGTTATAGCTGGACAAAACGTGAGCCGCCAAATAATTATTCACATGACGGACGCCTCCAGCGCAGAAATTCGAGCGAGATCGTGACGTCAACGCAGGCAGACTTCCGTTCCACCGGCTCCTCCCTTCATACGCAGAATGCGACTTCAGGAGAGATACCAGCGTTTGGAGACAATATTAGTCCCCCGTCTCTACCTTAGAGCCGATATGCCGTAACATCAACACGCATCAGTCCATAACATAGCCAATACAAGGCTCGATGAAGCACCGCATACATGGAAGAAAAAACTTTCCTTCCTCCAAGCATGCAGGGACAAGTGATGATCAAGGCGGAGGTGGTGATGACTGCGGGGCTCTCATTATTCATTTGATGCTTTTTTGCGTGACAAAGCGCGGTTAATATAAGATAAAAACGATAAAAAGTACTGCAGAAGCTGTAGAAAGGGATCGCCTAGAACCTTAGCTGCTGCTAGCTGCCAGACGACCCTACTAAATCTCTCCACCCCTGCCTCCAAGGCTCGGATCGTTAGTACTTAGCGAGCGCTCGCGAAGCCTCCGACCTCCGCATCGGAGCGGCGAGCCGTAGAGAAGCCGCGACGCAGAGGCCACGTGACGCGCCATCCTAAGAGCCCCGGGGCAGATTTCTCCGCCGTGTGATGACAGTTTTACACGGAGCAGCACGACGAAATAAAGCTGATCTTTATTCGAAAGATTGGCCGCTCGCATCTTGAAACATTTTTGTCCGGCGGAAAACGTTACTGAAATAGGTCAGGACTTAGTGTTTCAATGGGTGGATTTTTAATTAGGCGTTTATTACGTACGCCACAGGGCTTATATCCTTGCATAAGCCCTGTGGCGTACTTGGGGCAGCATCCAAACAGCCAGTCACTGAACTGAGTCAGTGCCGTCGTTAAGAAAACGGAAGTTTGGAATGGCCTATGAAACCGAGTAAAACATCGCAGGCTGTTTTAGCGCGTAATAGCGCCCCGGCCGTGCCACGTAACCGCATAGCCATAGAGGGTTCTTGTTTCGAACGGTAGAAATGGCTAGAATTGGACGCCTTGAGCTCACCTGAACTCTCAGGGCCTCGTGAGAAACCTACAGGCACTATTTGTTCGTAATTATTTCGACTATTTATTTAGAGCACGTAAGGAAGAACTATCAGCCTGTTGAGTGAAATCCACTAAAGAGATGGCGAAGCGCCACCTCAACTTGTAAAGTCAATCGTACTGTCCGTCCCCGGTTAATAATGCTTTCTTATACATTATTTCCCTGTATGCGGCGTGTTAATCGCTACAGAATAACGTTATCTGTTATTTCAGACACTATGATTCCAGCTGCAGTCGCACAAATTTGGTCGGCGTCAGCCAATCGCGCAAGTTCGACGTATCGCGTAAGTTGAACGTATCGCGTCACGTGTTAGGTGGGGGAAAGTAGCATGTTAGTCACCACCGTTTCTAAGACAAAAAAAAAGAGATCTTAAGCTACAATTAGAAAAGAAACGATTTTTGTTGTATTAGTAATTGGCGCGTAAGAGACGCGATTTCGTGCCGTTTCGCAACGTTAGCGACGAGCAACTTCAGCACATTTGTTTTCTGCCTCACGACAGAACATAACGACACCGAGACAGCCTAGGCGCAGTACGACGTGATAATAAACGTTTGCATCGGACTTCCGTGACAAAGGCTTGTACGCTGCGCTTTTGCGCAACGCGGTGAAGCCCGCTTCCTCCCTCTCGCTCCTGCTTTCATGCTTCAGCTCCCCTCGCGCGCGCGCGCGAGGCTTCGGAGAAGCCCGCCGCTCGTTTACAGAACTGCAAACGCGCTCTGCTCCGTTCTGCTACAAGCTCTGCAAGTGTTCTTCGTCTCAACGTGCAGTTCTGCCTTGCCCGCGGTCTTGCAGCAACGCCGCTCCGCCCGGATGCATGCGCCACGGCCTGCATAAAATGGTGCCTTCCCTCCCTCACCGCCGCCACTTGTACCCCCGGCCTTTTTCGAGGCAAACGATCGCTGAGTGTATCTAAGGGAAGAAACGCTCGGTTAATTCGGTCCGAGAGGCGTTGTCTGCTTACTTTTCCCTCTCGCTCGTTTGAACAGAGCGGGGGCCTTTCCTTCGAACCTCTCCTTTTTTTTTTTTTCTCGTCTGCTTTCGTTCCTCAGCGCTCTTGATTACTTTCCCTAGACGCGCTATCGTTAGCTCTCCTCTTTCCCTCTTTGCGTTTGTTTCAAGCACAGAGGTGGGCGCACCGCCTCCATTTATCGATCCGGTAAGCGGTGCTGATCCAATCGTTTTCCGGGTTGATGAAACGCCGTAAGCGCAACCTTGCCGAGAAAGTGATAAAAACAACGTTCATTTTTAAGCTGCAGCTCCGCGGCACCAGCCGATGACGTCTAATGCACTTTCGCAATCCTCTTTTACGTGGTCGCTTCCCGTGCAAGACGACTGTCATTCGGATAGCGCATCGCTTGCTGGATTACTTCAAGCTACATTGTAATCTTGAAGTTTTCATGCCACGTGTTCAACGTAACATCAGATAGTGTTTCGTACACGCGCCCTAGTTTGCTGGAGGTGTGTGCGATTTCCGTTCGCAGCATCGATGAAAGCGCAATTCGTTTTCTTCGCCGCGTCTCTCTCTTCTTTGACGAGCCAATGAGCCGACTAAACATAACGAAACACAGTGACAGTACCGGCAACCGTTCTGCTCACGCTTGGCGAAGACAGCGTTAGCAGACGTCACCAACTCCGAAGTTACACGACACATGCAGGTTGCCATCGCAGGAACTTCGGTTCACCTCTTTCGCCATTCCACTCAGGTGGCGTCGCTTCAGAAATAAGACACTATAGTGCAGGTTGCGGCGAACCAGAACAGTCCTCTAATACACCATGGCCAAAACGACGGCTTCGAGAGACGGCGCAGCTTCCAAAATTGTTCCCATGGTGCGCAAGAGCGCGCGGCGACGTGTTTTCATTTTCCCTTTGGCTCCCGACTATTGGGATCGCGGTTGTGTGCCCAGGTCTGTGGCTGTCGTGCAGCATTACCTGAACGGGACGTCTGAAAAATGGGACCCAACCGTATAGTACAGGCGTGCGCGCTACCTGCAGGTGTGCTCGTCTGGATGCTAGTTGCGGCGCTCGAGTGGTGGAGACAGACGACGCCTCTTGCAGCCGTCACTCAGAGCGAAGAAAAATGATGTTGTTGCTGCTGGTACTGCACGGTAAAGTATGCATGCGAACATTATTGGCCCCTGATGCGAGGCGGAAGCTATAAAAGCTGTGCCAACGCCGCTCGGCCAAGGGACCACGGTTTGTTCGGTCCATACATGAACTTCTGGGGCCTTCTAATCTCGAAGAATGTGACCCTGACATACGCGAGAAAGGTAGATCGTGTTGATTCAACTGAACGCCACGCGGAGAGTACGGCTGAGGGCAGCTGTCCCACATCCGGTGCAACAGTGTCCGAGCAGCAGGAAATGATGTTCTGTGCGGGGATTTTTCCGTTTTTCAGGGAATGTCCGGCTGTAAGTTTGGCCAAAAGGGAAAAGGGAATCTTTATTATATGTAGGGACTTTTAGGAGTCGTGGAATGAAAAGGAAAAATAATGTGAGCGCACCAAACCTCTCATCATTTATTACATTAATTTTTTAAAGTTCTCTTAACACTTCGTCGGATTTCTGTTGAAATATACGAAGTCGTGTTCTCGCAAGACAAAAGCATCCAAGACCGCTTCCAATGCGGTTCATGAAGCAAGAGGGCAAATAAAGAAAATAGTATTACATGAGAAATAGATACTAAAGCGTGAAGCGGTGGAGGCTGAAGGGCTGAAGCCTGTTCGTGTGTATTCTTGTGCAATATACAAAAAAGTACTTCAGGTGCGGGTGCTGTAAACAAGAGATGGCGCCAGAAATCCCGGCGCTGAGCTAAAATTACCTGAATTACTCAACAATGTCTCGTTGTTCTTCATAGGGGAAGTTTTAACTTAGAGCTTTAAAATGCAAAATAAGTATGCTGTTTGGTACAAAACGAGAAATTCATAGTAAAATTCTGCGGAGCAGTAGGTGTTGTAAAATGTATTGTCCACTGAAACTCTGATTCTCGGAACTGCGTCTGCGCCCAGAGGGCTACGTAAGGTAGACATAAGTGGCGCTGGCTAACGCCCAAAGCCCAACAGGAATCCACTTAGAGGTCTATCAGCTGCAAAAAGAGAATGCAGGGAAATTTGCAGGGAATTCTTGAGAAACCTGCGGGGAACAATTGCGAAAAATAGGGAATTTATGAACCTAGAAACGGGACTTTTTTAACCGAGTACGGAACATCACTGCCAGCAGATTTAAGAGCGTTCAAAGTTCTCGCCGAATACTTTTCCCAATATTTATGCGGTTTACGGTGAATATGTGGGTTTGTTCAAAGGAACCATGAAGACAAGGCAGAAATTTCGAACATTCGAAACATCAGCACGTCTGAATAATAGTTGTGCCAATTTTCATGAGAACTGTAAGAATTAATAAACGCAATTCGAAATACATTTGAAACACTGAAGACTCGCTAGCCATTTTATCTTAATTCCCCTATGACACCAGAGGGACTATATACTGTGCAGTCGGCGGCCGCTGTCAGGAACTTCTGCCAACAGACTTGTAGGAAAGGGGGCCGTGGACTCGGTGATGCGCTGTGGCCTCCTACATTTATTGTTGGTGTGCAAGCCCCGGCCGGGACTTGGAGAGCGCGGATGCCATGCGACCGCCCCTGCAGCGCAGTCGTGTTCGAAGTCTGTCGCGTGGAACTGCTGCCGCTGGCCAGGCACCGATGATGATGATCCTGGCGCTCATGATGACGATGGTGATGGCGTCGTCACAATTCAATTGTATTGGTGTGTTTCCCTTCGCTTAATCATGCTGCTTGGATGCTAGCATAGATTTAATACAGTCGCTACGCTCGTTTGGTACCTCCCCTGTGAAGCCACTGCTAAGTTTGCGTAACGGGCAACTTAAAAGTTTGTCAAAGATTACTAATATTAGCTGCCTTCGTTTGGTAAAAACAAAGTCCTCCAGTACCGAAATGGAGTTTAGTGAGTTTTAAAGCGCTAGTTCTTTCAAATAAAAATTGTGGATGCTGTCTTCATGGTGCCTTTAAAGAGAGAAATTATTGTGAACAGATTTTTGCTTTGAAGTGAAGAGTTTTCTTGTTTTTTTTTATATTTGGGTACTTTGGGAGTCAATTTTTGTTTTCGTTGATCGTGCCCAAAATGTACTACAAGCGTTACCTCTTAAACATAAAAGGAATCAGGCTTACCACGTTTAAAATAATGCAATGAGAGAAGAGCAAAGACTTCAAAGAATTCACATGTTCACTAACGAACCTCCTTCAGCCTCAAACGGAACATGGGAAGTAAGGTGTACGAACGCCCCAGACCAAAACAGGTGAGGAAACGGTCGAGATGCATCCTAACCGTTCAACGTGGAACGCATGCATGACTGTTCCTTCAGCAGGCGACGGTGCCTTCGAAATGCTGCAAACCCCTGATCAGACCTCCGCCTCAGTCGGTGCTCTCGCTCTGTCAAAACTCTGGAACACCTGAGGTAACTGTAATCGGGATGTTTTATGCTGTACGCGAACAGCGGCAAGCCAAACGAAATTCTTTGTGACGTAAACTGCAGGCGCTGCAATTGGAAAGGGCGAGCGCTCACGACTTAATAGTAAGACAACGCCAGCTCACCCTTGAGGCCAGTAAGTCTTCGCCTGCATGAAATGCAATGAGAACAAGCCACCCGTCCGGACAGCAAGCCATGGCCAGCAAGCAAACGCTTCCGGAAGCGTTTGAGTCCGGTATACGACTGACGGGGTGCAAGCAATGAAGGTGTAGCCACCAAGCGGGCGTGGAGACCAGGTATTCGTTTCAATAAGCGTTGCCATGGAAAGCGGGAATGGAGAATTCTAAAGCGAGGGCTGCGCAACTAGAGCTGAGTCGACTTCAAGTCGAAGAAAAGCTCTGCGTGGCGGGATCGCACACCGACGATAGGGGCTCTTCCGCATTTTTAATAGGAACCCGCCCGACCAATCCCTTCACGACAAAATCTGTCGACGTAGAGGCTTCCCTCTAATCTAGATATAATGGTTGTTATAAATCATGAGCGTTCGCGAACTGGGTTTTCTTTAGATTACTCGTCAGGAAATGTGGGAAACCCACCTCACTAGCTATGTTCTCATCCAAACTCAAATACGTTTTCACAGTCTAACCTCAACCTCAACTTCACCATTGAGGTTGCTGTTCATTTAGGCAAGATCACCCCGAGATTTAATACCGATCGGTTGAACCGGTTGAAGGCGCTTGTGACGTTTCCCTTTCCTTTTCCTGGGTCAGTTCGCTCGTAAGTTTCACTCAGGAATACCGTATGCGTCTTACCCACTGCTTCATGAGAGACAAAGAAACCGTCCATCTCACGTCCCGAAATGTCGCCCACCAGGCCACGGAGGAGACACTGGACCTTACAATAAATCACACAACACTACAGGCTGGTTGCAAGAACATTCCACGCACCACGCTCGAATTTCACAAGAAGTCAAGAAACCATACCGTAACTTGTCAACCTGGTACTATCGTGATGAATTGAGATACTAACAACGGTGCGGGTGGTTTTCAGTACATTCTGCGCTCCCTGGCGACGGGTCGTGTATGCAAATCAGGCATATAAGGTTGGGAAAGCCCTCTGTAACTTATTCTTACTGCGCAGGCGCAGCACCTCGCTCAGAATGCGGATCATGTTCTAAAAACCACGCGAACCGTGTTCGTATTTCAAATTATCACCATAGTACGTGGACGCGAATGTCCCCCTTCGTCGAACGATTCGAAGACGCATCTACGATGCAGTGTTGGAGCCTTGGCGCGGCCAATCTTTTTTTTTTTCAGTAAGTTAGTTTTCATCGAAGCAGTTGCACGCGCCTGTATAAATTTCGAAAGAATGGTTGAAAGGGACAGCTCTTTTAAAAGACGGAGGAAAATCAGGTAAGGGGCGTTCTGTTTTAGGCAAAACGCCGTAAAATAGTAAGCGAAATCTTCGCAATAGATGTGTACAGGTAAAGTAATTACTTGAGATGAACACACGACCCAAAGAACGCTCTAAAATGCGATAAATATTTCTGTGCTGGCGTACAGAAATCTAGGGCATCTTCGTTGTTCATGTTAAGAAGCATGTAACGTCTGCTTTGCTTCCCCTCTATCACGTTGCTTATTTTCCCCACCAGCAGCGCCACGCCGGGACCTCCTCGCCAATACCCGAATGCACACTTATACTAAAGTCGATTTCGGTTTTCCTGTCATCGTAGGGTCTTTTCCATGTCCACATTTTGTTTTGTTTGAAGACGACAGTATTTCTTATCATCGGATTATTTCTCTCCGCAAACACAATTAGTGTGTCAGTGCGGCTGTTTTTACTACCTATTCCGATGTTTCCCACTGCACTTTCTCCTAAGTCCTTTTCTCTTAACTTTGCATTGGCGTCTCCAACGATAATCGACTATTTGGTGTTTACCTAATTTATTGACGGATCGACGGATCCCCGAAGAAACCGTAAACAGTCTCACCCTCGTTGCTAGAAGTTGGAGCAGAGGCTTCTCCTGTTGTTAGTGTGCACTTCTTATTTGAAGTATCGATTAAATATAAAGTTTCAGGCAGAACGCACAAACTATCGATTTTGGTACACTTTTCAAAAGGGAAAGGCGCCTTGTTTTAAAACTTACTCGGGTATTCCTGGAAATCTCGCGCGCTTAATTCCGTAAAAGGAAACAGTTACACCCACTTTATGAATAATTAGGCTGTGGTTAAAAATAACGAGTGTATATAAATATCTCTATACGCGTACAAAAGGCTCCACCCTAGTCTATAACACGGCTTTTTGTATACGCTCAAGCCGTCTGAAACCTTCATTCTAAAAAATACCCGCAAGTCTGCTTCCCCACAAAGCACACCGAAGGCCGTTCGCTGCGAACAAACAGGGCAAAATAGGCCATTAAAGACACCCAGCATAAGATTCGAGTCGCATAGTGTGGTCCGCTCTGTGACCCACTGTCGCGCACTGCAAGCATGGCGATTTGCATTGCGCAATGTCACAGCGCCCATCGCCTTTTTTTCAGTCACATCATTAGTTCGACATCTTTATTTGCCAAATGCCTTTCTGCGGGCACCGCGCTTGGTCTTTCAGGAGCATTGTCGCAAAAAAATCGACGGACACCACTCCTAAACCTATAAGGGTTGCCATGAACATTTGTTTTGAGAGAACGCGTCAGTACTTTTCAGGTGTATATTCAGTTAAAGAAGATCTCGGTGTTGCAGGCAAGTATGGTGCGCCCTGTAAATAGGCAAATACAGTGATACCTCGTTAACTCGAACTCGCATATCTCGAAAAATCGGTTAAGTCGAAATTTTCCGTGGCACCGAACATTTTCCTATACATCCCATGTATATTTTTTCCCTTATCTCGAAGTATTTTTGGGTCGGATTGCGGATAACTCGAAATCTTGACTGGGAGTGGAACGAAAATTTCGCCGCCGGACCATTTCACAAGATTCGCGCATGCTGCCACGCCTGAAGTCCGTCGATTTTTTTTTCTTATTTAGCCGCGCCTGCCATACGTCGATGCTTTCCGCGAACGCGAAGTGCACGAAGTCTCAGCCCAGCGACATATCAACTTTGTCAAGCAACCCTGTGGCACGTCATATGACACATGCGCTGAGCAGGGAGGCCCTCTGCCCACGCTTGGCGAAGTTTGTCTCGTTCGCTTTGTGCAGTGCACATGAGTTTCCCTGAGGAGTGATTTCCGTTCATCTGCGCAAACCGAGCGGTACGGATTTTTCGCTGACTGTGAGGAGCGGCAACTTCGCGTGAGGTGCGGCAAGCATGGCGTCAAAGCTGTGCAAGTCACTGAAGCTAGAAAAAAAAGGTTGCCCTAATTAAGGAAGTGGAGAAAGGAGGCCGAACGAAATCGAGCATCGCGCAGGAATTCGGGCCTGATAAGGTGTCGGCACCCTTCGCCAGACAGTTTCGGGCCCTTTCCTCCTACCTCCAGCCCCCTTCAAAGCCTCATCGCATCGCATCGCAGGAATTCGGCATCCCTTTGTCTACGCTTTCGACGGTGCTGAAAAACAAGCACAAGGTGCTGGATGGATTTCAGCAGAGCTTCTCCAGCCAGAGGAAGCGAGTTCGAGGGTCGAAGTTCCCAGACGTTGAAGCGGCGTTGATGGTATGGCTGCGAAATGCCAGAGCGGCCAACCTTCCCGTCACCACATCAATAATGATGGAGAAGGCAGACGCTCTGGCCTTGCAAATGGGGCACACGGACTTGAATTAAGATCGAGTGCAGCGGCGGGGAAGATCGACTGATGCGATGCGTCAAGCAGCTGGAGGACGCCTTCCTAGGCCCGAGTACGACCGCAAAACAGACGAGCATTAGGCAGTTTTTCTCTGCTAAATAAAATGGCAGATCGGCAAAACCCAGCCGGTTAAAGCCTCTTGTATGTTATTTTTTTTCTCTTTTAAACATGCACGAGAAGAAAGATTAGAAACTGCCGCTGAAGAGCCGGTAAGTAGTAGTGATTTTTCTGAAGAGCGCTCATTTTTCCCGGCGATTAGCGCAACTTTGCTTATCTCGAAAATCCGTTTATCTCGAAATTTTCCCTGGTTTTTACGACTTCGAGTTAACGAGGTATTACTGTAAGTACAAAAATATATAAGTTCACAGCCACAGGCGGCTTTCGAAATTTATATCTTTACTCAGTTTTGTTTAATTTCATTTGCCGTCTGGTTAATGCCGCACCAAAGACAAAACTTACGCAAGTATAAAGTTCTTTTCACCATAAATGAGCAGCTAAATCCATCCGCCGATTTTTCCCATACTAGAGCTGCAAAATCTACTGCATACTTAAAACATGAACATGAAGATACGTCAGTCATGGGCCATAATCGCGCGAACAGAAACTTTCCTCATTCGCAGCCTTGATGTAAATGCTAGCAATGCAAAAAAGGGGTACGCTTGAAAGAAACAAAAACTCCCGAGAAACTAAACCCGGGTTTCCCAAAAAATGAAAGAATGCCCAGCTTATATCGGCTTAACCGCGTAATTTTTTTCACCCTCGCAAGCGACTGTTCACCCCTTTCGTTTGAAATAACGCCAGCCTGTGTGATATAAGTGGTGCAGGTTTATTACGACGCGCCTCGCCGCTACCACTGTCGTGCATGAGTGTAAGACATCGTCGCCGTCCCCCAGCATGCAATCGCAGAGCGCTAAATGAATCTAAATTTGCAACTGCAATTACGAGAACCTTTATTGGCCCTGTGTTCCGTGCATTTGGTTGGGTAATGCGTTTTAGGGGGCCCAGAACCGCTTGAACCTAACCATATCCGCAATAAAGTTCGGTAAACAATGCGACAAAAATACCAGCTACGGGCAAGTCGCGGGCGCGGTACAACGCCACCCGTTCCCCACCGTGCACGCGCCGCTTGCAGTGCTATTCCCATCTGAGCTGAGCACATATAACGTCAAGACGAAGTGGGAAGCAAACGGTAGCTTGCCCTGCTGCTCGCCGCCGTTACCTGGAAAGTGGCGCGCACGTTCAAGATCACTAGGTGGACTGAATTATTTGGTAGCCCTCCTACATATAATACGGCTCGCCTCATAGCCCCGGTCTTGCTTCGGCGCGTAAAAGCCCAATTAATACCAACCGTACTCCATAGATAGCTCCTCCCCACCCCCAGGGCGGTCTGATGCAGTAGCAACAGACACCCGGGTTTTTTCATCTCAATCAACGATAAGAAAAATACCTGTTAACCTCCCCCCCCCCCTTTACTCTCCATCGCTCTGAAAAAATAAGCGAAGGCTTTTGAGAAAATGCACCGCATAATTATAAATACTGAATGAGCGCGAATTTCAGCTATCGGCATGGCAAACTAAGTGCAGAGAAGATTTTTGGGATTGAATACGCGAAAACGAAACTAATCTAAATGCGATGATATCGGCAGACCGGGAGAGTCTTTTTGCAGGTTGTTCACGAATTGAATGAAAGGAGTTTTTAAATCTGATTAGTTTAGCGGCGCTTAGCTTCGAATAGACTTTTTCGGGTACGTGATCAAGCGGAAAGGACATGGGCAAAAAAATCCGGTTAGGTTAAGGTTTAGGAAAGGTGTGGTTACGGTTAGGGTTAGTTTAATTTATGGTTAGGTTATGTTACGTTGGAACAACCTTTTTCGGGTGCGGGAAATTCAGGAACGACATGCAAACAGACCCTCACACGCAGTGCAGTTCACCAGCGAAACATTCGATATCTGCACAGTTTTTTTTAATAACAAAAAAAAATCTTTGCAGATTCTACCGATTGCCCTGTGTTAACGCAGACAAAATGAAGATCCAACTGGTAGAATGTAAAAAACAGCTGCACAACACAGATAACAGTGAAATAGCGTTGTGGTAGGTCTTGGTCCAGGACATTGGACGAAGGCCGAAGATTGATTTCTACTCACTTCCACAACAGCTTCCGTAGCCGACAACAATAGCACACAAGCAGGGGACGCACCCCCTTTTGGAACCCACAAAACATACCCGGCGAATACGTGTAACGGCACGACGCACTAATACACTGCTATGCAAATAGCTCGTGGTATGCCCACGTGTTCACCTCCATATATTTTTTTATAGTACACGAAATGAGAGAAAGCATTCATTGATAGTCTGCAGACTCCGTGCTATCGTAGTTATGTTTAACACACGACGACTTGAACCTTGTATGCGCCCATCCCCCGACCAACAACCCATTGCCTAATGCCTTTCGGAGTGGTGTCTGAGGATATTGATGGTCCCATTAGCATAGTATACGTACACAAGGACGAGAGTCGCCGCTCTTTTGCGCAACGATTTCGTCATCGGGGATGGGGAAATAAAGAAGACATGGGAATTGTGTTCAAGCTTCGGACATGGACACTTATGACGTAACCGGCTGAAAAAAACGTTACGTGGCTATAGATGCACCTTGTGCACAGCGGCGAAGTGTAGTGTATGAGATTTCGTTTAGCGTATTTCGATAAATACAACACTAACAGCTGTTTCCAACGGCGATACACATTGAAACCAATGTTATGAATTCGGCTTTGGAGACTAGAAACGATGCAGGGGTTCACCATGGCTATGCTACGCGTCAGCGACGTACGCTAAATTTCATTTTGGCACCCCCCTCCCTACTCAGAGAAAGGGTGAGAAAGACCAACATGAAACGAGAATAAATGTTAAAAAACAAAAACAAGAAACAAGAAACTGTTTAAAACTAAATGAGAAACTTGGGGATGCAGCAGACTTGCTCAATGTAACGTTCCGAATTTTTTGTTTTATGTTGCTTGTTTTTATGCAGGGTTATTGAAAAATGGCGCAAACAACGAAGCCGCTTGACCTTTGCCCGTAGATCCCGCTAGGAAATAATTTTCTGTAGTCGTTATAAGACGATAGGCAATCGGTTCCCTCGTCCCCCTTCCCCAATCCAGAAATTTCAGGAAGGGGCACGGCCGCGTCGCGTGTTGAAAAACTAAAGAAAAGGGAAGTAAGTATGTCTTGTGTCAATTTTGTCCACGTTTGTTTGATTGTGCAGTGCATTGTTGGTAAAAGAACACATCATAGCTACCGCACGTGTCACAAACGTGAAAAAGGATATTCCGAAGGGCATCTTGATGGCCTACGTAATTCCTTAAAACAATCGCTACCTCAGTAGCCAGACGATGTGTTTGATTTTTATATGCTATAGCATACCTTGGTGAACGCCCTCAGGTTTTTTGGCGTTGATATTTTGGCACCGCCTTTTTTTTTGGCGTCGCTATTTTGACGTCGCTTATTTGATGCCGTTTTCAACTGTTACACGTGGTATTCCTGCCACACCAAAAAGCGTGAACACAAACTGTATAAAGGCAAGACGCTTCCAAACACCGGTGGTGCAGCTCATACCATACATATTACCATTGTTTAGTGCTAAGGAAACGGTAGGCACATCTGAGGCAAAACGAGGAATACCGGCATTTTCTTAATAGAAAATGGACTTTCAATTGATTTTTAAGAAAATCAAATCTACAAAAAGGTTTAAAATTGCGTCGAAAAAAGCGGGATGAAAGCACAAAAAACTGTGGTTTATTCCTCTGTCATATGAATCGGTAAAACACGAAAGTGAAATGTGCAGCGAAATCTGCAGCTCAGCATTATTTGCGGTCGGCGGCTGTCTTGTGGGCGGCGTGCTTGGCGAGCGACGTCCTGCCGGTGGGTCGCTTCGGCAACGGTGTGCTGGCGTCATTTCCGTGACGGTTATGACGTTAATGAAATGTGGGTGTATCCCGGCATAAAACACTGCCGTGTTAAAATATAAAACCCGAAAACGAACAACACTAAGATAACGCACTCTTTAGTACTAAAGGTTGCTTCCCCGCAAGAAGACCTTGTGTGCAGGGGTGCACCCTTTACAGGCTGCTTGCTTCGTTGTACTGGCGTCACTACCGTGACGGATATAACGTCAGTGAAATCTTAGTGTATCCAGGAATAAAACATTTTTGGGTTAAAAAATGGCTCAAGTGTAATTCTTCTCAGCCTAGTTATCACGAGCGAAAGCAAGGCTATGCGCACAGTGCTTCAGGAAAGCTTGTCTTTGCTTGAGCTTCCACAGCCTCCCGTCCAGCTATCTCGACTGGGTGATTGGATTCATGCTTTCGCTTGCTGTGAAGGCCACCCACAGACAGCTCAGCCGGCGCACCATCGATTATGATGCTGAGGAACCATGTGCCGGAAAAGCAGCCGGTAAAGCAAGGCTTTTCTGTGCGTGCATCGTGCGTGTTTCACTCTGCGTTCCTGTAACTCAGTCAGCGCAGTGTTTTCACACATCAGTCGTTAAACCCTAGTCTAGTCACGTGGTTCGCTTACCCTTAACCACACGCACAGACGGCTCAACCACCACCGCGCGACAAGGAGCAGGGGAAGCAGCCATTTCACACTAGCCTAGTCATGTGGTACAGCAGCGGCGAAGCTCGGGGCAACACCGCCTTCATAACATTGCCTATATTCCATGTCAAAGGCAATATTGCCACGTTAAATAGCACAGCAAACAGCACGCAGCCGTGGGGCACGCCTCGCTCCGATACGAAGTGACCCACGCTTTCCTTTCCAGTGCGGATGGAGAAAGAGCGGCTCTGCAGAAAAGACCACGAAACGGCACACTGACTATCTGGAGAGCCGATAATTGCGAAACAGGCAGTTTCCTGTTACTCTATCCTGACCTTCCCCGCTCGATAGCCTTTCCGCGTGCTGCCGGTCTTAGTATACGATCTACCGGGCTGCGCTGCATCACGAAAATTATACGAAGCCATTTGCAGGATTTGTGCAGCCTTCGCATTGTGTCGGTCCTACGCCTCCAGGTTTAGGAACCCTAGGTTGCTTAGTATCTGCGCTGATCCGTGGTGGGGGGCGCGCCGGCGGACATGCCTCAGGCATCTCTGCTGCTACCGTTGGAAAGCGGCTGACGCGACAGGCTATGTTATACAGGGGGCGTTGCCCAGAGCAAACGAGGCGATGAGAAAGAAAGGCGCAGTTTGCGTGCAGGCGGCTAAAGGTCATTACGACATGATGAATGACCTTGGAGGGTACAGCCTAGATTTTGCTCTAAAACTGGCAGAAAAAGACACTGCCGAGAGAGCTCTCGGCTGGAGCGTCACCAATAACTACATTCGGGTGGAACCACACAGATCCTGTCAACTCCGCCCGGTAGACGTTTATTAGAACAAAAAGAAAAAGGAGAACAGAAACTGCCTTGCACTGCCGCTGCCGCTAGACTGGGCTACGTGGCCATACCGTACTGCTAGTGACTGAAGCGGCACACCGTCCCGGGGTTTTAGTAGCTACGGTATTATTGTTGTTGGTATTAACATTATTGGTGTTATTATGTTACAGTATTATTATAATTGGGGAGCTACGGTTTTATTGTATTCTACTCGCCCAGGAGTTCTCATTCGCTTGATCCGTAGTCGCCTCGACATAAGATGCAGCTCTTGAAAATAAGCTCATACTAGTCCTATCATACAGACTTGTTTTACCAAAACTGAAGAACGATTCCTCACTTGAAGTGTGTACGCGCGATCGCTCATTACATGCTCCACATCACGAGAAACCCTCAGAGGGATCTTTTGTAGTCAATAAAATTCATGCAGAAGCTTCACAGCCCTGTGTGATCGAGAAAGATGCGCGAAGTTCGAACCCCGAAGGCGGCGGCATATTTTACGAATACAGTAGACTTACGTACAGTGGAGTACTTCTCAAGAAGCTAACGTTTGAACGTTTTTAGTTACCGTTGTTGTTTTTTGTAGCAAGCGTTCACTTATTTATTCAGTAGCGCTCCTCAAAATGTATCAATCGAGTGGCGATGGCACTCACTTTGAAAAGCGCGCCACCTTCCGTTCTCGCGCGCCGTCTAGGCTAATATACATATAGCAGCGAGTTTCGTGGGGACTCGATCAAATATTCAGTGCCTTCAGTGGAGGGCGCGTAAGCAGAGCGGAGGGGAGAAAGATGCCAAACGATATGGTGGTGCTGCCAGCGCGAGTAGTTGTTCGGCATGGAGGCAGGCGCGAGCGCAGACAAATAGTGCGAATATAGATTCATGCACGGCGGCGCTGCCACCAGCTCTCCGGAGCAGGCTCGTTCTACACGCCCCGCACGGATGCATGTGCGCGCATAATATATACTAGTGGGCGACCGCGAGAAGCGCACTCCCGCGCCAGAGCGTTTCGGTGACCGAGGGCATCGCGGATGCCGCACTGCGATCGCGGAGCAGGCAGCGACCAACCCGCGCCGATTGCTCGGCATTGGCTCCGCACAGAGTACGTGCACGCGAGCACCTTTGCCCTTAACGTAGTCGCTCACGTTGCGCCGTCCCGCCCGGGGAAGCAGATACGGGGGCGCGATCGCCGTTTCGGCCTGCGCGGAAGGAGGGCCCAGTGTCTTCTATCGACTATCAGCCTCCCTTGCCGACAGGGCAGCCCCCGCTCCAGTCGCCAAGGGAGCCATCGTTCCACGTAGCTTTAAACTTTCATGCTCCGGGTGTGCTTTCCCAGGGTTGGGCAGGTGCAACACGTGGCTTTACGTCCACTGGTAAAGTTTTGCCATGTGAATCTCTTCTTTATTTGGCACTTTTCTCGCTCCACACTCGTGCTGGTTCAGAAGCTATTGAGCGACCGCAATTTTTAATCGGGCCAGACACGGGAACGAGCAGTGGAACAGGGTCCTGGCAGCGGAAACCAAACAACTTCAAAGGCCCCTATATGGCTTTCCCTCTTCGTACAGCTTATGTTCTTGATAAGACGCCTTTTGTCATTAAAATTGTTTGATACAGTCATTCGCAGGTGAGCCCGCCGCGGCGGTTCAGTGGCGAAGGCGTTGTGCTGCTTAGCACGAGGACGCGGGTGGAATTCCCGGCCGCGGCGGCCGCTTTTCTGATGGAGGCGAAAAGCAAAAACGCCCGTGTGTACGAGATTTCGGCGCACGTCAAAGATCCCCAGGTGGTCAAAATTAATCCGGAGCACTCCACTACGGCGCGCCTCATCACTTGCGTTACGTCGGCGCGTTAAGCCCTACAATCAATCAATCAATCAATCAATCAATCAATCAATCAATCAATCAATCAATCAATCAATCAATCAATCAATCAATCAATCAATCAATCAATCAATCAATCAATCAATCACCTTCACACCTGAATCTAGTGCCGGGTCGTTGATGTGCTTAAAGATGCTCATAGATCAAACGGTCACTTCCATCAAAGCACGCGTGTAACTGTTTCAGCCTACACGCGCGATTGCTGAGAAGGTCTTTACAATATCAAGTTCCTGGCAGCCTCAAAACTTCAGTCCAACCAGCAACTGTCGAGACGCGGAAAGGAATTAGGCGCACTTTCTCATACGTAGGGTTGCTCTTTTTCAGGTACAAACCGATTTTACCCGATTACCGGCTTGAAAGAAACACTACTTTCACCGCGTTAGAGTTAAGAAACTTGTGATACCTCCTGATAAAATAAACTGTGTGTATTACTCAGTACATCTGTAGATGTACCCCGAAAACACCCGAATTTCGTAATGGTTTTACAAAAAAAACCCGATTTTTCGCTGATTAACAGTTCGAAAAACAGCCCCCAATTTTCACCCCCCTATTTTCAAAAAACATTAAATTCGAAAACGAACAACCCTACGGATACGATGCATGGCAGTGACAGCTGTAAGTGGTAATTGTACTAAAAAGATCAGTGCTTTCTTATTGATAAATAAATTTTATAAACACGCACCCACACGTCCACACTTCGTCAAAACATTACGTTAATGCAGTTAGGATTGCGGGGTGGCACTCTTTTGGATCGCTTACCAATCTAGCGCCACAATCAACTTCTACTCACTCGTTGAAAGACCTATCATTTTGGTTGGAAATACTTGTGTTAAGTCACCCACAACAGCCATCATGAATGCATTCCTATCACTGCACACATCCATGACCCTCTGTATGAATTTCCTGAAGGCATGTACACACCTGCACCTGCACATCTTTGGATCGGCGCTCCGTACTCGGTGTCGGTGCCGTCTGTAGTATACCAGCGCCAGCGCTAAAATGGCGTGGAAGCTGCGCAGGCTATAATGTAGCCGTATCGAACTGCGCGTTGAAAGATTACTGGTAGGAATGACATTCTATCATACAATCAAGGCACGTAGCCCGCGGCATGCGGTGGCCACTGCTCACTGCGATAACTCTTTGGTCGCGAGAGAGAAACCACCGAATCCGCAGGTTTCTCGCTTCCTAAAATTCGCGGCCAGATTCAATTTTCGCGAATTAAGGGGGGTTTTCGGTAGTGTGCACCGGCCTTACGGTCATCTCGGTAAAAATGACGAGGATGATTCTACCAATTTTCCGCAAATTGTATTTGGAGCGTTTCGCAGTACACGGTCACTGAAATACCTCGGAGCTGCTCCATGGTGGATTAAATAGCTGTCCCGACTCCCCGCCATTGTATACACGATTGCGCTAGTCGATGTTCCAGAACACCTTTCTAGCCGAACGAAAGACCAGTCACTCACCACGAAACGAAAGGACGATTCACTTTAGAGGTACCGTTTCCATTGCTTTCTACGTTGGATTCATCGCCATGAAACCGCAATGCTCCGTAAAAAACTGCAGCGTTTTTCTACGAACACCATTCCGCGCCAATAGCTTAGTTTGAGCGTGAGATCCCAATGAGAGACTCGAGCAGGTCGGGCATGCAAATAAAGATTGGTCACATCAAGCTGCACAGCGGTGAAGTTCGGTCTCGGAGTGCGGGCCATACAAATGCGACAGCATTCAGAGGGCCCGCCAAGAACCCGCTTCATTCCCGCCCGCCTCTCCGCGTTACCACGTCTTATGCACCCGCAATCCGCCTCACAAGCTGCGTGCAAGAGAGCAAGAGAGCTGCAGCTATATATACGAGGAATGCAGAGGTGGTTCCACATGCGCGGAGGTGGGGTGGGGGGTCCGGAATAGGTGCTATCAAGGTCAATTTCTGTTTCTTCCAAACCTGTGTGCACGCAGTTAGATGCACTTAAAGTCTACGCGTATACGCCTCGCGGAAATAAAAAAAGAGAGAAAGAAGCCCAAGAATGAATTTAAAATATTTCCGTACCACTGATTGCTGAGTCGTGTGGCGTCGGCAGAGCTGCACGCAGTTTCTGGGATGGACTAAGGATGGGTAGCGGGAAGAGTGGTGGTAATAACACGAGGACGTGAAGTTGTCTCGCTCCTCACTGGTGAAAGGAGTGCCTCCCTCGTGCACTCCGACTGGCTGCGTGAAAAAATACCTCCAAGACTATTGGACACGTCAATGCCGGAAAAAATATCCTGACATAGCTTAAGGGAATGCCAATGTAACCAGCCAACCAGAAATGTAGGAAACCTCTACCTTCATAAAGCAGTGGGTTTTACGATCGGTGCAAACGTTAACTGACTTGTGGGGTAGATCAGCAAGAAATGGTTAGAGTAATGATGAAAAAGACAGGAAGATACGGTGACAGACGCGTCACTGTCGTAGTTTGAATGTATGGACCAGTCTACAAAAGGTAAATAACAATAGTTGATTAGTCTATGCTGGCTATACGGCAATTGACATCCCCCTGTTTCAAAAGGGGGCGCCTTTGATATAGTCATCATCATCGTCTTGAAATCATCCCTCCTGCAGACCATAGAGTTTCATACTAATATGCAGACGTCGTCACCTGGTACTGTCTTCCCCGCAACACCTGCAGGCGCCGTACTAAGGCCGCAGTGAACGCACATTTAACGCTATGCCTGTGGCTGTGTCAAGGTGGGGCTGCATTTATATCCGACTACACAGTTCCATAACCCCATCAAGGATTACGCAACAGGTTGGGTCTTTACACTGTAGTTCGTTTATTCATGCTTGAGCATGTAAGCCACATTCGGGAGGTTTATCGCAAGCATATGGCCGATCAACGTAGGGGCGGTGGACACATCCCTTAATAAAGACGACCGCCAAATGCATGAAATGCGGAACTGCCTCCCTGGGCAAGCCAATCCAAGCCAGCCGTCACGCAAGGCAGCAAGCAAACAAGCCAGAATTCCTACCCCGGTGCGTGCATATTTTATTCATATAGGCTACTCGCGCGGGCAATCCCCCCCCGCCCGTTAGTATATACATATATGCCATGTGTCGGAATATTCGCAGGAGCGTGACGCAGTTTTATTTACTTGACACCAGGTGACCCTAGTGATTTATCCACCAATGCTCTGTATATATGACAATGCTTGTTGGTTCTGCAAAAATGATTACTTCGCCTCCCGGGTTACACATAAGCTCACAAACGTTGCGCATAAACACCGCAATTTTACTGGCGTATCACGAAAGGAGTCGGGGCCGAGTGTTTAGATTATAAGTGTGTATAAACAAGAAGGTTCGCCTTTCGATCACTTAAAAGTGCGTTTTATTTCTCGAATGTACGCTACACGTGTCCGCGTGGGCGCGTAAAAGTTTAAACATCGGTTGGGTACCGCAAAAGCCATTTCATGACAAACGGAGGTAGCTTAATTTCTTTGGTAACACTAACCAAAAGTACCCGCCTGCTAGTACCTAAAAGTACCCTAGCTATAAAAGAGCAGCACACCTAGAAGTTTAGAAGTTGCTGGCGGCCACTCTGTTGCTACGGTGGAGAAACTGGGTATGTGGAGCGCGGGAGCCTACTTTCCCCTGTGATTTCGCAAGCTAGAAGAGGTATATTCTTATATGGAGAAGCGGGGATACAAAGACGCTAGCTAGAAATTAGCTGAAAGCAGAGGCAAGAAAAACGCCATTCGCAATACCGACCGACGACACGCATGCGAAATGTTTATCCATACCATTGCTTTTTTAGCGGCTGCTTCGCACGTGTCGTTGGTTGCACCTTGATTGGTAAACTTTTTTAATATATGCGCCCGCACACAACCAGAAAGGGCGCCGGTGTCATCGCCAGAACAATTAAAAGCGAACTGACTAAATAAATGCACATTACGAAGAGGAAATTGTGGAAACGTTTTGGGTAAAATGTGCAAAGTTGTGAAAAGACAATATAAAAAAACGACTAAAAATATGAAAATTTGCCTCATGGCACTGAAGTCTGCTTACGTGTGTTGAATGCGAAATCAGTATGGCTCCTCCCTGAGATTGATTGATTGTAGGGTTTAACGCGCCGACGCAACGCAGGCGATGAGGCGCGCCGTAGTGGAGGCCCCCGGATTAATTTTGACCACCTGGGGATCTTTAATGTGCACCGAAATCTCGTACACACGGGCGTTTTTGCTTTTCGCCTCCATCAGAAAAGCGGCCGCCGCGGCCGGGAATCGAACCCGCAACTTCGTGCTCAGCAGCGCAACGCCTCAGCCACTGAGCCACCGCGGCGACGGAGATAAGTATCTCCCTGAGGTACTTATTAAAAACGTCTTCACTATTACATCCGGTGGGTATCTATTTTTTCGCCTTAATTGGTTTCCAGACCGTAAGCCATTCGTGACTCCGCACTGAGTAGCTGCGAATCTCTATTATTGTTGCCTCAAGGAACCAGCATGACGCGGGGTGTAGCGGTTATGCTTCACCAGTGGAAGCCATTATCCTTTCGCATTTGAGGCACGTAAGCAGATTTACGTGCCCCTCGGATTTTCTCATGCGAAAGCATTATAAGAATAACGAGTCGAAAAATCCAGCGTCGTTATTGTCGAGTGGGACCAAAAATGACCGACGGCGCAATGTGTGTAAGCACGTCAAGAAAGCCCGGATGGATCCATGTCCAATATCTCGCGGACGCTCCTAGACAGAAGTGTCGCCCCTTCCGTTGTTCATCATTTTCGGCACACGGTCGCCGTCAAACACATGCCGCATTCTTTGACGTCTACTCTGCACTGCTCCTGCAGTTGCGGCACACTGAAAATTGGGTACATGTCGGTGTGGGTGAAAATTGAACACGGGCTCTTCCGGAATGCCGGGTGAGCGCTTTACCCCAAAGCCGCGGCTTCTGCGCGGTGTTCGCTGACTAAAGGTGTGACCCGCCGCGGTGGCTCAGAGGGTAAGGCGTTGCGCTGCTGAGCACGAGGTGGCGGGGTTGATTCCCGGCCGCGGCGGTCGCTTTTCTGATGGAGGCGAAAAGCGAAAACCCCCGTGTGTACGAGATTTCGGCGCACGTTAAAGATCCCCAGGTGGTCACAATTAATCCGGAGCCCTCCACTACGGCGAGCCTCATCGCCTGCGTTGCGTCGGCGCGTTGAACCCTACACTCAATGGTGTGCCTATCGCGTGCGTCATTTGGCCCATAATGGCGCAGCCAATGCGGAGGCGGTGCACCTGATAGCACGTGGTGAGAGAGCGGGCCCACCCCAACCACAGAGAACGCTGATTCAGGAGTAGCGGCGTGAAGTGTCGTCGGTCTGCCCGATGAAGTTATTCGCGCCGTGTGTCGCGATGGAAAGCATGCTGCTACCGCACCATGCTTACTAAAGTGTCCGCACCGGCTAAGCGAGGTCCACCACACAAATGCGCCAACAAGGCCGAAGCACGGAAGGCGAAGAATGCAGCGAGCAGAGCCGAAAGAAGGGAACAAAGCGAAGGAAGAGACGCAAACACGATGTCGCAGCAGCAAGTAAGCCTTTGATAAGTATCGCCATCGGAAGCGTAACTGCTTTTGCATTCAAAGCGCGTAAGCACTCTTGAGCCCCCCCCCCCCCCCCCCCCCCCTTACGATTTTTCTCCTCTTGGCACCCCTAAAACTCCACGTATACTGCATGTTCGTAGTGTAGTGATTAACTTAGTCACTTGTCTGCCACCGCGGGTCCCTGGGTTCAATTCTGGCCCAGGCTAAGGTGGGTTTTGTGTGCGTGATGCCTGCGTGCAGGTTTTTGACGACGGTTTCGATTACGGCGTACCATCCGCTGCTTGCAATATCGGGGTTTTCACCTCCTGGGGCACATATTACTGTTACATTAAAAGACCGATTCTGCGCTTCGGGTGGGACTAAATGTAGTAAAGTAGCTTCAATGTATGTCACTGAACTGTGTGTGCTAAAGCTAGGCCCTGTGAAACGGGTTACTTTATTTTCTGGAATAATTATACACTTACTCTAGGATTCATGAAGGTAACTGCGTTTGCATTTTTTGTGTGCATTCAATACCGAGCGCTGCTTTGTAGCTAATGATTTTGAGTTTCACTACGGCCGTTTTCCTTTTCGAGATTTTCATTCGCTTGTTACTGTGTTAGCCTGCAGTTAGGCAACGTAATAGCCCACTGAACAGAGCTAAAAGACTATCAGTATTTTTTCGGATTGAAGTCTAGAATTTCTAGACCATTTTATGGATTATTTTGGCCGACTAACGCGCGTTTTTCGTGAGAAATGAATAAAGACCTGATTCTGGTAGACGTGCAGTGAGGGAGCCTTAATATAAGAGTTCACAGACCGTGTGTGCAAAACTTGGTCCCTGTTAAAGGGAGTGGGTGAATTTCTGTAACAATTACGCTCCTTATATGCAGTCATGAAACAAGCCTACGTTTATATTTTTACCCTAGCGTCAATATACCGAGAGGTACTTTATATTTTCATTTTCATTTTCACTATGGCAGCTTTTTCTTTTTGGATTTTATTAAGCTCGTTCAGTGTTACCTTTCACTTCAGCAGCGTCATGGGAGACCGACGAGAGCTAAAAACATATCCTAACTACTCTATCGGCATTATAGACCAGGTGCTTTCGAAAATAGTGCTTCCGCTGCAGCGTCCTTCTTGCTGCTTTGGTGCTATCAGCTATGAGTGCACAATGGCAAGTCTGCGCGGCGAAATTTAACAAATTTCGAGCAGGTTTAATAAGAATAAATGTCTGTGAACAAAAAAACATGTCTCTGAAACGACGAAACATTAAAATATGGAAGACTGAAATAGCATCTAACCATATTGCCACACATGTAACGGCACAGTGACGTCACAGTAACGGCACAGTGACGCGAGGCGGCCGGAAATTCGGTCTTCCCACAAACTAAGGCTCTAGACAGCTTCCGCCCTATAGATAAACAATAGAATACTCTTGCTGGACCTGCTGTCTACTATGCCGCCACAAATGAAAGCTTGACAGGGTTTACTTGTATGCCGGTTTAAGCTTGCAAAGGAGCAGCGAAAAGGTTTTCTACATTTCTCAATCAAATACCTTCGTTGCTACGTGCGATTATTCAACGTTCAGAAAAGATAAGGAAATTCACCGCGTGCTGAAATGGTTTTATTGTGGAATTAATAAAGAGACCACGAAGAAACAATGTAGGTTTTCTTCATTCGAGAGACTGACACGTACAAAAGAACAATTATGCCGTTTTAATGTAAACTTATATAATAAGGTAAACAGTTGAAATAGAGGCGTTTTAGCGACCACTTTCTCACACCACCCTTTGATGCTACTGAGGATAGTTTGTGCGGTTGGCGGAAGCCCACAAACGCTACTGCCAATAAACATGATTGTTCGATTGGCACCTCTCCGGAGAGGAAGCTACAACTTGGCGGCGGCGCCGGACAAACGCCTACCCCACTCCCACCCGCCTCCTCTTCATCTTCTCCAACCACCAACCTTCCCTCTGTGCTTACTGTGCCCAGCCTGGCACCCTATACCACATAGTACGGGCGTCCCCGCCAGGTGTGTCCCCCCTTTCCCAACCCCACCTTCGAGCATGGAGGGCTTCCCTGGCCTGGATACCTTGCTCAAACTGATGACCAGAGCAAATACAGCCGGTCGAACTCAAGGAATCCCGAACTAGGAAGGCCTTTTACGGGGCGAGGCCCATAACATCACCCTCTGCTCGACGACTAAAAAAAAATCCTCTCTCTCTCTCTCTCTCTCTCTCTCTCTCTCTCTCTCTCTCTCTCTCTCTCTCTCTCTCTCTCTCTCTCTCTCTCTCTCTCTCTCTCTCTCTCTCTCTCTCTCGATTGTATACGAACTTTGGTTCTGTTTGATCGTACCACTTTCAGGCCAGCATAGAGCTAACCCGCCTATCACTCTTTTTGGCACCTTCATCCTATTGACGTCAGTGCTGATGTAATGTAAAGAGAAATTTGATAGTTGTCAATATTGTCTATCTTTTTTTTTTTTTTTTTTTGTGGTGAAAACCACGTCCCTCCGGGCCGGAATTCACCTTAGCTAGTTACCGAAGGCGAGGTTTTTCAACTTAGGCCACGATTGTTCTCTGCATGGCTCCCCTAAACAGGATGGGCCTCGGTACTAGATTCGTACTTCAGAACAGTTGTGTAATAAGAAGCCTTCATTCTTCAGCTCGCTGCTCCGATCGCGCGGGAGTATTATTTTGTGTTTTCATTAAATGAAATTATTTGCGGTTGGTACCAGTTGGTACCAGTTGGTACATAAACGGGAGAACGAAGCGTGAAACACCCTGGATAACGCGTGAAATAATTCATCTTAAGCGAAAAATACAACGAATGCGCAACCGCAAAGATAACTCCGCAACCATCCGTCAGCTCTCTAGTGAATTGCGCACTAAGCTCAAAAACGCTAGAACATACTTTTTCTCAACTACCCTAATAAGCTTCATGAATAATGAGCCTCAAAAATTTTGGCGCTATTTGTCAAAACGCGATCACACTGTCGATAAAATGGAGGTGAATGGAACTGTTGTTCAGGATGCCCGTGTTATTGCCAACTCTTTTAACGCATTTTTTCAGTCAGTATTCTCGCGAACGCCAGTGCCAAACCGCAACATATGTTATCAGGAGCCAGCGATGCCGGACATCGTGATTACAGAACCAGGCATTCTTAACTTATTACTGAACATTGACACCAAAAAATCTGTGGGCGCTGATAATATTCCGAACTCATTCTTACGACGATATGCAGAACAGTTAGCACCGTTTATATGCTTCATCTTTAGAACGTCGCTGTTAACTGCGTCGCTTCCGCTCGATTGGCTCTGCGCTAAAATAAAACCCACTCTTAAGGACGGGAATAAGCTTCTAATAGAAAACTACAGGCCGATATCATTAACAAGCTGCTGCTGCAAACTCTTAGAACACATCATTAATAAAGCGATTATGGAATATCTAGAAACAAACAATCTACTTTATCAAAGACAGCATGGTTTCCGGAGAGGGCTCTCGACGGTAACGCAGCTGCTTGAAATTACGCATGACTTTTCATCGGCAATTAATTCCAATCTACAAACAGATGCAATACTAATTGATTTATCGAAGGCATTCGACCGCGTGCCCCATTGCAAATTAATTGGTAAACTGAAAGCAATCGGCATTAATTCCCAAATAGTCTCATGGATATCAGCCTACCTCCATGGACGAAGCCAATATGTAGAAATCAAAAATATCAAATCAGACCATCTTGATGTTTTCTCAGGTGTACCTCAAGGATCCGTTCTAGGACCTATACTCTTTCTTGTTTATGTCAACGATATACATGAGTGCATTGAACCGGGAGTAACACTTAGGTTGTTCGCAGACGACTGTATAATCTACACGACTGTGCGGACTACTGAAGATCAAACTAAACTAGATTCCTCTCTAGCTAATATTTCTGCCTGGTGCACAAAATGGGGGATGCAAATTAATGTAACCAAAACTAAATGTATCACTATAACACAGAAAAGACAGCATCTATGCTTTAATTACAATCTATCAGGCCATACCTTAGTTCAAACGGACAGTGTCAAATACCTAGGAGTAACATTTACTAAGAACTTAAAATGGAATGTACATGTAGAAAACATATCAGCTAAGGCATTTCGGCAGTTGGGATTTTTGCGGCGAAAACTTAAAGCGGCTCCCCCTAAAGCAAAACTCGCAGCATATTTGACGCTTGTACGTCCAATCCTTGAATATGCCAGTGTCGTATGGAATCCTCACCAAGCCTACCTCATCGATAAATTAGAACACATACAAAATATGGCCCTCCGCTTCATTTACTCAAAATACTCACGGCACGAAAGCGTAACGGCACTCCGCAATCAAGCGAGCATACCCACCTTAATAAACCGTCGACGAGTTGCATCGTTAAAGTTCATCTATCTCCTTTATCACGGCAAAGTAAACATAGATAAAGAAGTCTACCTCCGACCACCTTTTCACCACTCGCGAAGAACCAACCATAGCTGTCCAATCAGGCCTTTCCTCCCCCGTAATAATACTTTCAAGTTTTCTTACTTTCCACTGACCATAGAAACATGGAACAACTTGCCAAGTGAAGCCGTTGAAGCTGGTTCTGTAGATAACTTCGTTGCAAAAATCGAGTCACTGTGTAATTATGAGTGTCATTGAAAATCTGTGAACATGTGAAATTGTGAATCTGCCCTGTCTTTATTGTCTGTCCTGAATTACCTGTATCAATGTGTATTTCAAAGTGTCATATTTTTTTTTTATATTTGCAATGTACCACTCCTGTATGAGCCTTTAATTAGGCTTACAGTATGTATAAATAAAAAAAATAAAAATGACACTCTCGTGGGTGTGTTTAGCAACACAGTACCAGAATCAGTAATCGCTAGACCAGCGCAACAAGTTTGGCCAATTGCAAGTCCCGGCATGCCATATTGCACAGAAATTGAAAAGACGGGAGGAAATCTTTGGCATTGTGCAATGCAAACGTCACTCTCGAATTGCCCAATGCCACAACACACCCCAAATTTTCGGGCCAACCGCATGCTAGTCTTCGTCTTTGAATTATTCTGTTAGGGTTTTCGCGCACTGAAGATGCACTTGGGCTATGAGGCGCGTCGTAATGGAGGGCTAGAGATTAATTTAGACTATCTGGCGATCCGTAGCGTGCGTCGAAATCTCGGCACACGGGTGTTTTCTTTTTTTCCCTCTACCCTTAAAACAGCGGCCACGACGGGTTGGTCCTTGGATTCGCTACGTTCGTCGCAGTGATTGGTCTTTCGCGTGCGTCGCGGTGATGCAGACCCACGGGAGGGCATTAGAGCGTAGATTAGTTTATTCACCTTTTGTTGGAAAGCAATTTATAAACTTTTGTTCGAGCCAATTTCTAACAGCTCCAACATGTGATTGCGTGTAAGTGTTGCCGATATATTGGGGCAGCGACTGATGAAGTTTTGTTTAACTTAAATGTTTTGCAACTGTGGGCCGCTATAGGTGCAACTCTTAAGGGCTTGTAGGGTAAAAACATTATCTATATTTTCTACAATGTATCTGAAAGTGCAAGGAGGCTGAACTCCTCAACTACCGTTCAAGTTCTGGTTTCAAGATTTTTAGTGAAATGTAGTAGCTTGACTATTTTACGTGCTGTTATCATTTATACTGGCTGTTATAATTTATACATAGTCTTCGGAACACCTGCTCCCTTTTTGTGGCTGTCTGTATAAATGGTAATGCCTGCTGTAGCGAAAAGTTCCTTCTACAGAAAGTATTTTCCTCACGGGATGGGTTTTCAAGCTGTCAGTCTTGCCTAGAATGTAGTTTCTCGGGAGTATTTTACTTTCTCAAAAGTCAACTGGGTCCCAGTGAGGCATTTTGGAAAATTTTGTTTGTACCTTAAATACCGTAAATGCCATGCAATTATCATACTATAACAGTCCAGAGCAATGGGTGACATGCCCCTCTGTCATGTCCCTGGCTCACGGGAGAAATATATTTTCTTTCGTTTAGATACGTGTGAAGTCATGTTGCTCCCTGAAAGTTGTGCGCAAATTTTGTTCAGTTATGGGTCGAAATGCCGATAACCGAAGGAGTCGCTTCCTGCGTTGTCTAGCCTTCGCCACGGAAGCAGCTCTTAAAGACACTCCACGTGAAAAAAAAATAGAAAGAAGATTAGGAAAGAGACAAGGGCACCCAGACAGGGTGTAGGGCATCACGCATAGAGGTGTATTTTGTTCCCGAATTATAGAAACGTCTGCGCAAACGACGCAGCCAGCTGCCACTCCAGACGAAAAGGCCGCGAGAACTCACTCCGCGGAAAGCCCAAACTCGGTCGTCTTTCAGCTGCTCTTTCTGTTGCGCTTTCTTGCCACCTGATTTACAAGCGGGAATCACATTATCGCAGACAGGGCTCCGATGCGCTCCGCGCAGTTCGAATGCACGGAACGCCTTGGGTTCACAGCTGTTGCGGCAAGCGCGCCCGCCGTCCTCCGTACCTCCGCAGCGGCTGAACTGCGCGCACGCATTGACGTCAGCGGAATTCGATAGCACCTGTGCGGCCAATGCAACTGCGAGAAGACCTCACGCGGGCGCGTTTATAAGGCGACGAAAACGAAAGGAAGCTGCCAGAGGCGACTAAACAACGACCCGTACACTAGCGGTGACGTAACTAAGCACAACCGCGAGACTAGCGAAGAGTGTTGGCGCGCAACCTAGCATGTGATGGTCGCAAAAGCGCGTGCCATGAGTACGTTCCCGCGGCCTTGTTGATGCCGTGGAGGCTATGGAGTAAGGCCTGTGCACAGGCTTTATCGTCCCAAGTGGTATCTATTGCGCACCGTGACGCTCACGTTTCTCAGACTTTATCGACAATGAACGCGCAATCAGCAGCCTTACTGCAGCAGGCAAATGCGAAGCTGTCGGCCAGAAAAGTACACCCTCCGGCTCCAAATGGGCCCCGAAGAAGGGTCAGCCTTGCTGCGGTACGGGCGGTCGTACAATTATCTCCACCGTTACCGCCCCAACATGAAGTGAAATCCATCCCAACCGGGCTTGCCTCATGGAGTAATTTGTTATTCTAGCCTTCATGCAAGACGCTTCAAGTTTGTTCCAGAATCTGTAATGCTCTCAGAATGTAGTCGGCAAGGGCCCTCATGTAGCCCTCAGATTAGGTGGCCACAATAACTCCCCATCAGATAACCTAAACAGTCACTTAAGATATTTTCCTCTCTTTTTCGATCTAGGCATTGTTTACAGACTTGAGTGACGTCACTCAAGCCATATCACGTCTGCTTACTGGCGTCTTTCCAGTTGCAGCCATATCCGCATTCGATAGCCACTTTTAAGGAAGTCGCACAAACAGGAAACAGAAGGTAGAAAAGGGAAAACGAAAACAGAATTCTTTCCCATTGTCCACCGCGTCTGAAACCATTTAAACGTCACCAGAGAACAGAGAATGTCAGTGCGGTTATTTCGTCACTATATCTTTACCAAGGGCGGTTTCTTGCTACGCACCAAGAAAAAAATAAGAGTGAAGGAGGCCGGAGGAAAGAGGCGAGGCAAGAAAGGGGAGATTGTGTCGGAAGGAGAATGTAGGAAGATGGAACGCGAAAGGGACAAAAAAGACAGCAGATAGACACGTCAGCAGGTTCTAGAAGTTCAAGCGCAATGATGCGACTACGGCACTTTCTGCGCAAGTACATCGTGCGTTGGAAGCGTACGAGCACCCCTTCCGCCTTGTGTGGTTGTGGCAGAGGAAGTCAACGTGTTAAGATATTCTCATTAAAGGTCGGATTCCGACAGTCCAAGTCGGACATGTTTGAGGAGATGAGCCGTTTTAAAACGAAAGTGTTTCATGCCGGGTGTTGCGACCGGGCGGGGGCACCCGATCCTTTCTCCGTGGCCTCCAACATACGATGGGTAGCGTGTAGGAAGCGAGCGGCCAGCCGGTGTTGCAGCCGTGAAGAAGTCCAGAGCAGTAGGGTAACGTAACTGTTTACTTCATAGCGAGAGGTGAGCCGAAGCCAAAAAAAACATACAATGCCCTGACGGGCGAGGTTTACAATACAGGACACGAGCAGAGCGACCGCATGGATTCGCTGCTCCGACAGGAATGAATATCAGCGTTTGTGCTGCTTCTTTTATACCCAGAAAACGCCCCCAAGAGTAACACGCCACGAAATCACAGACACACACACGCCCAGTCTTTCCAAGATCGCGAGTCATCTTCGCCCCTTGTGGCGTCCGAGAGAGGGGGGAGAGTGTCCTTGAAAGGTGCCGGGGTCGCGCTATCAACTCTGATCGCGCTGATAGCGAAACGGCTAAGCCGGGAAGGTCAAGCAGGTGCCTGAAGGGTGTGGCGCTGGCAGCTGCCGGAAGCAAGTTGCAAAGCGAGGTGATGGACCCGGCATGTCGAGACACGAAAGTATGATTCACCAACACGCGGGCGCACATGGTCGATTCCCACGTGGTCGCTGATGCGGGAAAACACGTGTTGCTGGCCGATTCGTAACACGGGGTACACAAACCTTACGGACGTCATATCCGTCACGGAACTGACATCACCAGACAAAGTTCCTTGTGGAGCGGCAACGCTAGGATTCGAGCCCGCGATCAGTCCGGCCGCAACGGGAGGTGTACAACGCTCTGCCAACTGAGTTATGAAGTCATGCCCGGAGAGCTGTACGAACGCGCCCTATGTCCTTCCCTCTAACTTGCCCATTCAGATGGTGCTGCCGTCTAGGAGAGGGGCAGCGAAGAAGTGCGTCATGACGCGAATGAGCGCCATAGTTGGCGCCTCGATAGGGCAGCGTATAGCAGCGGAAGCTGCTCCGTTTATCCGCCCGCGGCCTGTCAGAACACCGCTCAGATTGTGGAGCGCCGCCGCCGCGTTCCACCAGGACGTCGCTCGCAAAGCACACCCTCAAGACTGCTGCCGACCCACAAATCATGCTCCTTTCGCTGTACCGTGCCGTGACTTCACCAAACGATTCGCTGACAACCCGTTCGGTTTCGTTCGCACGGTTTGCGAGCGTTCAATCGGATTTACGCAATGCTCCGGAGCGTGTAATCCAGTGTTTAATGTGTATGCGTCTAACGGTGTCATACCGACGAAATATAAAGAGCGATGTGCAAGTTCATATCGATGCACAATAAACATTCAAGTGTTCCTGTGAAGGCACATTCCAACTTCGTGTTTTACCGATTCCTATGCAAGAAGGATCAACCACATTTTTTTAGATGAAAAATGAGGCCCACACAAAGGATGTCGTATGGTCTCCGGCGTACTTCTAACGTATCACACCGCACATGTCACCATGCGGCGCATGGTGACAAGTTAGTCCGCCACCAACCGGGTGGCGGACTAACCGTTCTTTTACTCACATTTAGACACCAAAGGGAGTAATGGTTTTGGCAACTGCCGTTAGTCCCCCAGAAGACGAACTTTTAGTCCTTTTTGCCTAAGAGTGACGCGCGAATGTAAGAGGCGACGAAAAAGGGTTGTACCAGATCGTGGAAGTCTGAGCGGAAGGTGATGCTGCAGTTGCGGATTAGTGGCACAGATACGTGCGCTTTTAAATTTTTGCGCACTAAAAAAAATCAGATAATGTCATTCTGATGCAAGTATAACAACAGCTCTTGACCGCAGCCATTACGCAGGTAGTTTAATTTGCACAGGAGAGCACTTTTTTACGTGCAGAGCGGGCGGCAGCGTCCGCACTTTCATTAACGGTCACGCCACAATGACTCGCAAACCATTTAAGGCATCACCAGCTTGGGCAGCACAGCGGTAAAGTTGAATGCGCGAGGTTGCCACGCACGAGGTTGCGGAACACGCCCGAACCCCGAAGTCTGCATGCGAGATTTCGACGCACGAAAATACCACAAAGCAATCAAATCGATTCGTAGCCGTCCACAACGGCACGCCTCATATACCGGACACGGCTTCGGCACGCCACGTTATAATATTAATCGTGATTTCGCAATCTTTCCGTCATTATGTAACCCGAGGGCTATATATTGAACCTTGCCACACCAACATGAAGACGAATGCCCGTTGCAATTAACCAATCAATCCACCAATAAAATAATAATTAAAATTTAATCAATGAGCCAAGAAATCAGTTTATTGACCGATTAATCAACCAATCAATCCCCACACGTGTGCCAAGCCTCAGTGTGCAACTCTGTGAGCGTTTGAAAGGGGCGGAATGCAGAAACTGACCGCACGCTGAAACGCCCTGATCCGGTCAACGGTTATCGGATCAGCGAACTCCGGATCAGTAACAGGACGAACCGTATTGTCAGTAGTCCGACCCCTTTCAGACAACTGTTTAGCAACTTCGTTAGAACGGCGGTTCCGTTTCAGCACCTACGGCAACGCCATAGCCAACCCCCTCGAGGGAAGTGTAAGCACCATCTGCGCGTGTGTCGGGTGGCCATTGACTCGCACAGCCGAGAGGCCGGTGAGGGGCAAAGAGCGCGCGCCTGGCTCTCATTGTCTCTGCTATAAACGAAGTCGTGGCTTGGACGGAGAAGCCGGCTGGGCACACACGCGAGAGAAAGTGACACGGGTCGTCGACAAGCGGGGCCTCGTAATGTATACGGCAGCACGGGCCCTGGAAAAAGGCGGGGCCGCCGACAACGCCGAGCCCGCCAAGTGCATCGATTACGCGCCGCCGCTCCCTTGCCTTCGCTCATGGCGGCCGCCGAGAGCAAGCAGGGCGCCGATTATTGGCCCCTCCGCCGGCCGGTCAGGGCGCATCGCGTTCTTCGGCGCGCCACGAGCGTTGCGCGGCGCACGACCCGCAAGATTACCGCCAGACTGCGGGTCACAACATCATCGCCAAGAAAGGGCTTGCGCGAATATTCGAAAATCTCGAATATCTAAGCGAATAATGCAATGCCTGGTCCGGCTTACAATCGGGTAGCAGTATTCGAATATACTTCGGAACAGCGATTCTCAGCCATGAGTGGGTCGGGGTCCCCTTGTGGCTTGCAGAAGTGATTGCGGACCTCACAACAAATATGGGTGATCCGTGTTATAATGTCAAACAATTTCCACTGGCAGCTAACGTCGCCCGTACACCTTGTCGATGCCTGCCTTTTGTGTCTGACTCTTATGCTGGTGTGTGTAGCATTGCCAAGAAATTCCCTTTTTCTCCTAAAATTCTCCGAAACCATGGCCTATCATATGCTTGTCTTTTGTGCATCCTGCATTCCCGCAAATCTGGCCCGTTGTGCATAAAGCCGACATTAAAACATGTGCTACGCAGACATGTTAAAACGAACATTTAACGCAGCAAAGCCACATTTTTGCGTTGCCTGATAGGTTTTGTTAAAAAGAGAAAGGGGTGGGGGAACGAGTGTTTTGCAAAGGGCTTCGCGGACCCCTAAGATGTGCTGGCGGACTCCCATTTGAGGACCGCTGCTTTGGACTATTTTTAGAGTATTTTGAAGTTTGAAAATATTTCGACAAACTCAGATATGTTGAATAATATCGACATGGTAATACCGCAAAAAGCGAAACGAAGGACAACAAAGAGCACCCGCTGCTGTTGAATTCTGACCTAACAAAACCTCGGAATTCCAACCAAAGAGGAGCGAGAGCTGCCAATAAAACTATCTCCTCTCTCAGTCTTCGAGGCCTTCCGACGAGAAAACTGCCAGAGCGCAGGAGCGGTGCGCTGCTTTCGGAAATAAGGGAGGAGAGCGAAAAAGTGCGCCGGCCGCGGTGGCTGTCAGCAATGAATGAGCCTGGATTCAAGCAACTATCACCGACTACAGTACGGGGGAAAACCAAGAACAGACATTTCCGTTATATCATTTTTAGACGCGGCGCATCTCTTGCTCTGAGGCATGTCCCTCCTGCGTCGGCGGCGGCGGCGGCGGCGGCGTCCGTCCGCAGCCCTCCTCCGTTCGCCTCTCCCACAGCTGTGTGCAACACTCTCACTCAGGCGCATTAGCATAACGACAGCTGGCGCGCTTGGTTGGCGCGCGCTTCGCTGCGTTAACGCTGCGTTAACAGCTGCTCCGGTGCGCATGTGCGCGCATGCGCGACTCTCCTCCGCGGTATCCTCTCCTTCAACCCAATGGAAACGCCAATTGGACCCCCAGATGCGCCGCATCACACCAGGGTTCCCTCGCGGGGAGATGGAGGCAATTTTTTTATTATTCGGCGCTGAGCAATACGTAAGGCTTTACTGTGATTTTTGCTATTTATGAAGCCATCTTTGTGAAACGTGCACAGTGTTCGGGGCCCTAAATTTGTCGCATAGCGCATTGCCGTACTGTCTTTGCACCAAAGTATTTTCTTTGATTTTTTTTTCGAGTACATCTGGCGTACACCAAGCTTGATGCCTTTTCTCGGCTAACCCAAGCAAAGATGCCTACGTCACCAGTTTTATTAAAGATCTTCAATCTCTCTCTCCCCATGTTTCGTTATTGGTTATAAATGATTACCCGCTTAAAACACGTGCTTTCCCCGTGCCGTTGATGGCTAATGAAAAGTTTTCCTTAACTATCCAGCGAAATTTATGAACTTGTTTAAAGCGTACTAACAAGTCTGGCCGCTACAAACGGCTGCATGTATAGGCACTGATGGTTCGATTACATACTCGGGTTCGGATGGTCATGCGGTCATCCCAGCTACTCTCTGTTTAGTTCCTTAACACCATGCATCACAGCATCGGAATTTGCCACCCTCGGTACGTACTACACTAAAAGGCAGACTCTTATCGCAAACTGACCATCTTTTATGCTTTTAAGGCCGCTCAATCACTCTGCCATGTGTGAGTTGCTTGTGGACAACTCGTTGTCGAAAACAACCGAGGGCTTTGCAACCTGGCTGCCAGTTGTGGCCATGATGTTGTGTTTCAGTGGCTGCCAAGACGCTGCTGCATCTTCGGTAAAGCTGCTCGATCTGCCCACGACGCTGTGCACACCGCCTACACCCGATGACAAGAGCTGATGCTGCACGGTCTCTGCACAGAATCGCGCTAAGTACCGCCCCGGACGTTTAAAATTTCCGCCTGACTTCCTGACTGTAGCGTCAACTTTCTCGTGGACCACTTCGGCGATGGCTACGGGTAACGATTACTAAAGCCTGTTGAGAGCTCACCAGGATGGATTACAGCCTTGTCTTCAATGTTTATGTTGGAGACTACTGAGCCCCCTTTGTGTGTCTGCCTCTGTATCGCAACGAAATGGTGTACGTTGTCTTCAGGTAACCCCAGACTATGCGACCGTACACTCACGGAACAGATTGCTTTAGGTTTGTAGCCGTTGCTCTTCTTAACAGCGACGAAAGACCTTATATTCATTTTCTTTGTTTCTATGTGAACTGTTGTAGAGACACTATAGCGCGATGCGCTGTGTATTTGCTGTGATATGTTCCTTTAGAGCAAAATGGCTTAATCATTATTTTATTTATTTTTATTTTTCTCTTTCACACATCAGTCGACACCTTATCTAACACGTGCACTGGTCCTGTTCTCTGTCTGCAATTTCTGTTGGGAAGCTCCGCAACTTTATTCAGATTCTAAACAGTGTATTTGCTCGGGCACCGAGAAGATTACATACCGAAAAACCGCATCCAAAACCACTCGAACTTATTTGTGGTTATTTCATCTCTTTTTATTTTTGTATTTTCATTAATCGTTGTACTGTTCCAATTCTTCCACCCCTCTCTACCTTTCATTTCCACCCGCTTCACTTTTTTCACCGCGTGGGGCCGCCAACCAGGTTCACGCAGGTCAACCTACGTGCCTTTTTTCTGTTTTCCCTTCCTTCCTTCCTCGTTTAGCCTACGCGGCATATTTCTTCGCTTATTCAATTATTCAGCCTACTATCCGTCTTAGTTTATTTTGTTCCTTTTCTGCCCCCACACCGCTAGTCGTAAGGCACCGGCTGCCGAGAAGGCTCGCTGCAGCATCCTCGTCACTCCGAGCTCACGCTGCAGAGAGCGGCCGGTCCGGTGCCCGGAGGACGGCGGTGACAAGTTGGACAAAGCCGGCGGCGCGCTCGCGCCCGTGCCACCACGGGTCATTAGCGAAATCCACTCAGCAGTACTTGTCACCGCCATTACACGCCCTGATGGCGTCGAGCGGCGCAGCCGCGCGTGTGCTGAATTCCCGCCGTCTCTGATTCGTGTCCGGCGCAAGAACCCCGCGGGACTCCTCATTCGCACCACGCAGCAGACTTCCCTGGCCGGTGCAGATTAGGACGGGCCCGCTAGTCGGGAGATCTCCTCCAGAAAGCGCGAAAAAGAGACGCTCCCAACAGCTGCTCATGCCCCATAATGATACACTTCTCTCCGCTTTTTCAGATCGCCTCAGCCTCTCCTTGTTCTGTCTGTTTTCCCTGCCCACTAGGCACAGATTAGGCCAGGGCCCCTGGCGTTCCTTGAGCTGGCAATGGGAAGGGGCCGGTTCGGGAGAACCGACCATTCCACATGATGTCCTCCCCATAGGGAAATTACACGACCGCTTTTTCCCCGCACCCGCGTCGCTCCTCAATCCCCCGGTTAGCTCGCATAGACAGTTTGGCGCCCTGTTCTTGACCATGGCGTTTCTGGCCGCTTCTCCCGCTCGGCGGCGTCGAGAATGAAGGAAAGAATCGATGCCCCCCGGCCTACAACAGACCCATTAACGCTAGCCCTGGGTCCAAGCACAGGTGGAAAAGAAAGGCTGCGGAGAAGTAGCTCGTGAAGGGAGAGGAACGAAGGAAGCAGCTCGCTTCAGTCCCGTGAGCAAGAACAGACCAGAGCTGTCCGCTTGTCCCCCCTTTACTCTTACTTCTTTATTTTACCCACTCAGCCTGAAATAAACTGGCGCGAAAAAAGGGCCCCCTTCCCGAAGTCTGTACTCTAGGGTATACAGCTGCCATGAGAGCGCAGAAGGCAAAACCACGCACAGAAAAGATGTTCACTGGAACCAACGTTTTCCTCAAAGTACAAGAGCAGTCCGGAAGTGGAAACGGCAGCTATCTAGCCCCCGTGGTAACTAGCTCTCAGGCACGTACGTACCTGGCGCTTTGTTCAGTGTTATTTCTCCTTCTTTCGCCAAGTCCGAGTTGAGGGCACGGAGGAGTAATCGCTGACGAGGGAGGCAAAAAAGAGCATGTGCTGTGCGCGCAGAGAGCTGGCAGAGTTGTACGCCAGCGGGCGCAGGGCAGCCACAGAAAAGGAGCCGCCGCGGCACAAGCGCATCGGGCAGTCTCCACTGTTCGATCACCTTTGAATTGTCCACTATGTTGGTGCGCCTCTCCAAGCCCAGCCGCTGATTATTATTCGCAGTGCCGTTCAAGCCGAGCTTTACTCGCAGCTTACGGGAATAATATCTATGCAACACGGAAACTTTCAATTGTCAGTTGACCACTTACAAGTGCGCCATATACATAGTGAATGCGCCACTCAATATATAATGCGTCCGAAAGTTTTCGGGGGGCCTTCGAAACGGCCGTGTAGCACACGTATAGCACTCTCTATCATAAATACCCGATCAGAACATTATATTTCCGCGGGAGGGTATCCTGAAAACTTTATCTTGGGTCCGGTTTTATTACAGTACGTGGGGTACAGTAAGATTTAATAGCATTTCTTGCATTCGAGTTTTAAAAATGTAGAAAGAACACAGTGGGGACTAAGGCAAGCTTTTTTGGTGATCCATGTAGCGCTTACACGCACTATATTTGAGTACAAACCCATATGATCATTATGCTTTAGGGATTGGACCCACACCTTTAAAAATGCCTGTGGACCATAGTGCACGGTAGTGACCATTCATCGCAATTGAAGGGGGAAAGTGAGCTTATCGCGAGGCATGGTATGTAATTTGAGCAGAAAATGCGATCGGCGCTGTGACATTGCGGTACGCACAAATGAGGTTTGGTTTACGTTATGTCGCAGTGACGATACGATAGCGTTTATGAGAATCATATTTGGCGCCACGTCAATCGTTGGATTTGAATTCTCGGTCTCATCGATTCGTCGTTAAAGTTCTGACGACGAATATGCGGTCACTGACTAAGTCAAGGTGAAAACACAGAGACGTTTCGGAACCCGTACGTGTTCCGAAACGACTCTGTTTTTTTAACTTGACTTGGTCAGTGACCGCATCTTCATCGTCGTCATGATTCCTGACCAGACGAACTTTAAAGTCGTTGAAGTGCATGGACTCAATTTTTTTAACACTGGAGCTGTTTAAGCTTTCTTCTGCCCGAGCTAATTGTTAAAAGTTAACTCCGCTTGGCCAAGTGGAGAGGGGGCAAATGCTAGGCCAAGAAATGTGAGGGAAGTGGCGAGGAGGAAGCCCACCAGGAGGTGTTGGGAGTGCGCCTCAAGAAAAACACCGTTTCCCCTGGTCGCAATCGAACCTTGGCGCCCCGCGTTAAGAAACCAGCGTCTATCCGATCGCGCTAACATCATATTCGGGGCACACGGCATGCCCTTTGGGTTCGTAGCGCGGGCGTTGGCTTTGGACTTCGGCTGAGGGTACGTGGATTTTGGCTTCGGACTTTAGCAGTTTGGATTTTCGACTTTACGAGCGTGTATTGTGGACTTTGATTTACTCAGTTTGCATAGAGAAAGCTTAGCTTTTTAACCATCTTTCTCTTAAGAATGGAGCAGACCTAACAAAAGCCAAACTAAAGCGAGTGCAGACCACCAGCTTCGCTGTTTCCTCAGTCCTCGCACCAAAATTCCGAAGGTGGCCGGATTTATTTAAAATGTGCACTCTAAAAACGTTCCCCACTTCTACTCTGCCGCAGTGCGTTGAAGATGACCAATGTCCGCCTCTAAAAGAAAAAATTTACAAATGACAAATACCAACATTCGCAAAATTCGCCCAGCCAACAGCAAAAAAAAAAGGAAATAGAGGGCGGGGGGGGGGGGGGGGGGGAATCACCTGACGAGTACCGAGTGGCCCATTCCATTCGTGGACAGTCATGACACTGTACCTGTTGTCCTGATGTTTACAAGGCCAGCGTGGACTAGAGTGAAGAGCGTGTCCAGCTCTGTACCGAAGGTCCAATGAGGGTGTATATGAACGGCAATTGTTTGGCCGACAAGAGCGGAGCTACATCCCCTTGGTAAACACGAAACGAAGTGTATGCTTGGACTTCCTTGTTACTGGGTCTCGCCGTAGTGCTGGTTTTTTTCAGTACTTCTTCCATATCCATAGAATGCCTGTATCAGTCGTCGAATAAATTTCGTGTATGCACGTGAACAACGTGCTCGCGCGCCTGCGCACGCACGCACGCACGCACAGAGAGAGAGAGAGAGAGAGAGAGAGAGAGAGAGAGAGAGAGAGAGAGAGAGAGAGATCGTCGTTATCATCATAACGCCTCCTGACTAACCGAGGGGGATGTTTGTAATTCCAAATTCCAAGAAATTCCCAAAACTGGTATGCAATCCAAGTAATTTCAAGCAATTGTGTGAGTAACTCTTCCAAGACAAGAAATGTTTTACGTGTGAAGACAACCATCACAAATTGATTCTCTCTATCATTTTTGATGCGCAAGTTTCAGCCTATCAAGTTAGTAGGGAGAAGAACAATTCAGCATGGTTAACATTTGCCTCAACTACGATCAAGAACAGCAGGGTTGCAGGCTGTTGCAGGATATACCTGCATGCGTACAGAATGAAAAATAAAGATTGATTGATTGATTGATTGATTGATTGATTGATTGATTGATTGATTGATTGATTGATTGATTGATTGATTGATTGATTGATTGATTGATTGATTGATTGATTGATTGATTGATTGATTGATTCGCAAATGTACGCTGTGCACTAAGCCTGCCACCATTGCACTGCAGTAGGTTGTACAATGGTTCTCAAATGGCGATCCGCGAACCCCGAGAGGTCTGTCAGGGTACTTTAGAGGGGCCTCGAGTTACTCCACAGCACGATTCATTTATTCTTCTCTTCCTTTTTTAAAACCATGCCGACAACGAAAAAAAAAAAAAAAGTGGCTTTGCCGCATAGCATGTACGTTTGACGTTTCTGCGCAGCACGTATTTTTAACGTTCGCCTTTCGCAGAGCCTTTAAGTTGTGCGAGAAAATTGGTGTGTGGTCGACTTTAGCTGCGCGAGTAAGCTGTTTGACAATCTTACGGGTATCACCGCACGTAATCCTGCGGTCGCCATCACTTTTGCAAGCCCAAAGGGTATCCGTGCCCTAATTGTTAGGAACCACTACAATAGGGCACTGGGCCCGTGCACTGGGCAGTGGATTCGAGAGAAGACGGGCCGCAGCGGAGGCAGGGTACGCGAGGATTGCCAGCGCCCAACCTGTGGCCTTGCGTGGACAGGCTGAAGTTCGGCAAGTTACAAAAGTAGCTTTGAAGGTAGCTGCCTTATCAGTTGTCAGCCACATAGGCGATTGTGACAACACTCTCTGCAAAGTTAGCGAGCTGCAGCGTGTGGCACCCAGAGCCCGCGGCCCGAATGGATATAGCTAGGGTTAGGCAGAGGTCCTCTGCCGAAGAAACATTCAAGAATGTTGAATATTCTGACCTGGACACATACGTTCGGCGGAGTTTGTCTCACGTTTCCATTAAAATCAACATTTCCTACAGGTTTCCAGAGCACCGCCAGCCGAGTGAGCCCTCTCCTTCTTCTCCACTTCTCTTCCCGTTGCGTCACGGGTGACCGAGGGCCCCGAAAGGCGGGGAAAAGCACCGATCCGGCGCAGAAGGAAGGCGTCACATCGAGCAAGCTCGGCCGCAGGCTGGCGCTATCTTGGCCAGTCGTCATCCATCATGGCGACTATCGCTCAGCGGGCAGGAACAGCTTCTTCGCGCCGACATGCAGCGTCCAGGCCAGCGGTCGTCGTCGCTTTTCCCCTGTGCGTCACCGCTGACTTGTTGCGCAGCTCGGAGAGAGAGAAAAAATACCTCCCGACACTCCAGTCATGCAACAAGCCGCCTTCTTGCACCGGGGATGTCTTGTTATTAATTCTTCTCTTTTCGAGCGTCAGCTTCAGCTGCAGCTGCTGTAACCGGGAAGCTTTTCCTTCTCACAATAACGAGACCTGGCATAGTTTCATACAGCTCTTCTCGAGATCGCATCAAAAGCTAGCGAAGAGCTAAGTTCAGTGTTAGCAAGTTGCGCTGCCTGGCTCACCCTATCTGAGGATACACGCTGTTAAAAACCTCCGGCACAATTTTCTGTTTCTGTGGTTCCGCAGTTACCGCGTGTTGGAGGCGGAAATATGACGGGACAAGGGTTGCAAAATTGGGCCAGCGTAAACCGCCGAAGAGCAGGCAGCCATGAAATAACCACAACGAGAGCGGGACCGTGAACGTGCGCGCGCTCGCCGAGATAATCCTGAGTTTCGGCAATTAGGAAGCCACACGACAACGGCGGGCCGCTGAAGGGGTTGGGAATTCAGTTTGACAGGGATTTCACAAGAAACTGGTTTACGGTTTCGCAGAGTTGGACAAGCCGCGCGTCCACCCTGTTCCTGGTAGAGAAGGGGTTGGTTTTTTCAGAGTGCATACCATGTTGTAGCTTTTGAATCTTTGCCTTCTAAAAAAGTGTGCGCATGTGGAAGTTGGGGGAGGGGGGGGGGGGATTATTGATGATGCGACCTTGATTATTCAGAGGTGTTTACAGAAAATTAGCAAATAAATAGCGTTTTAAAGAGAGGATGTCTTTAAAAGGACGTTTCAAAAGTCCTTCACCGCATTTCACTCGTGTGTGATGTTTGCGGGCTTGCGCAAACTATCAGCATCACTGCGTTGGGGCCAGATGCATGAAGCGCGAACATCCAACGTCCGCGATTATTTGCTTAGCCGGCGGCAGCTAGGCTGATTTCAATGACAAACAGCCACATGGATTTGGCTGTAAGTTTTCCGCCTGTTCTTTCTCGGTCGCACATGTTTCAGAAAGGAAAAAACGCACACTCTTGGCTCTGATTCAAAGTTGTGCAAAAAAGACGATGACCGCGACCTATAAAACACACACGGTATTCGTGGTGTTTGTGTTTGTCCCGCCTGTTTTCCCATTGCCGCCCGCTTCTTCGTGTGGCGCCGAGTACTCCCCAACACTGCCTAAACCAAGGCAGTAGCTACAAAAAGTAGGCAGAGCTGATCAATCCCACATTTTTTTTTACCCGTAAGCTGACAGTGGTACCTCGGTGGGGATGTGTGTAAATCGTCTGTGTGGACTAAATTCAAGCTCGTAGGCGAAGGAGTTGAGGAGTCTAAGTCCACCCACAGCGCAGAAAAATTCCTGCTTAATCCTCACCTCACGTCCCTAAGGAGCGGATTACGCGGCGTTATCTCTGTTTGGAGCTGAAGCAGAGGGATTCTTCTCTTCACAGGGAGGAAAGAAACAACGTTAGTAAGGAGAGTGATAGCCACCACCACCTCTTAAGGTTCTCCCATTGCATTGTAGGAAATTTTGCGACCAAGTGATGGGTAGCTCTGCTGGAGTCATTTGACCAGAAACAAGCGCGCACCTTTTTTTAAAGACGATAGTCTTTCTTGGGCTACTTAAACCCAGAAATGTTGGTCTGTCTGTATGTCTGTCTGTCTGTCCGTCTGTCTGTCTGTGACTCGATTCAGCCACCCGGCCAAAGTAAAATTGACATTGCGCAGTAATCTTATATACTCACAGCCACATGTAAACGTGTAAGCCCGGTTTATATGTTCATACTTGTCAACTTTGTTGAACAAGAACAACACATTACGCAAATATAAGATACGAAATTAGTACACCAGGGATATTTACAGTGTTCCTTTATTAAAAAATTCATGGATGCTTGGTTTTTCGATAGCAAATGATATTCTACATCTACTGCAGAAAACCACCGCCTCCTGGCGGCAAATGAAAAATCACGCGGCAACAGCAACGAAAGGTTCCACTAGCTAGGTTCCACGTTCTGCTTGAAACGCACGTGGAGCACGGCCACGCGGCTGTATAAATCTTCTAGTCGGCCGCCTCCATTCACGCGCGTGTCCGCCGTACTGCAGCGCTGGCATCGAGGAACCCGGCCTGTAGCAGTGGAACGCGGTAAATTCAAATCGCCTTGCGCAAACCTTTAGTGTGTTTACCTTGGGATGAGCGCGACCGTACAGGAATAGCATGGGAGGTGAGTGGGAAAGCTAAGGGGGGCATTTCCTTGGCAACTGTCTACAAAGACTATTGTCTTTTGACGACATTTGCAACGAAAGGAGCAGATACGCGGCCAATTTTTTCTCTTCATTTTAATGGGGCTACAATTTTCGGAAGTTATACATTCTGGCGTAAATAGCTTTTTTACCGTAAAATTCTAACTTACAACCTCAGGAGGGAGTTAAATGTGAAGATGCACTCCGGATCCCCGAAGCAAACGAAGCAAGCGGTGAGCCCTAGACCGATGATAATTGCTCCTCTCCGGAGTGGATGATGAGGCGAACGCCTTGCAAAGTCATGGAGATACGATCTAGGTACCGCATTCCCACCGCTATTTTTTGTACATCGTGAAGTACGCCATCATAAAGTATACCATCGTAAAGTATAGCAGCATTTCCTGAGATACAAAACTGCCATGTGAATAAACCGCCCTACTCTTCACAACCAGGGTTTGCTTCCGTGAAATGCACCCGAGTAATGATTATTTGCACAAACAATCATTGTTTGCCCCCAAAGAGCCCCCAGAAAAGATAGCTCGGAGTGACCTACAGGGGAGAAAGGGAGACATAACCATATCTTTAAAATGAATCTCACACACGCACGCAAACAGATACATACGCGCACACATAGAGCACTGCTGGCAGCACAAGCCAAACTGCATAGACATGAACGGGTAGGAACAAAGGGCGCCTCTTCGGTTCTTTTTCTTGCGTTACTGACTCGTTATGTCAAAAACGTACCAGCCGCCATCTCAAACCCGCATGGCGTAGCTCGGGCCTGCCGTCTGCTCGCTGCTCGATTATTGCGAGCAGACGATGCGGGCGCAGGAGACAGCCAACCAACGGTCGTTTGGCGATTGGCTCATGCAGTTTTAATCTCGTCGCAGACGAACCCTCGCTGACCGTTTTGTGAATTGTTGTCAGAACTGTATGCAGGTGTATATAACGCACGTATGATTTCTTATACTGGGCGCACGCATAATATGTACTTGAGTTCTGACCAACGTATATTCTCGTTTTTGCCGGTTTTATCTTTCCCCACGTGCAGAATAGCAAGCTGGGCTATAGCCATTTTCACATTTATGCCTTCCTTTTGCTATTTTCCTCCTTATCCTACTTACATCGTGGTTTCTGAGCACTGCCCTCTTCTGATACTCCACTGCTTGGAGTAACCAGCTCACCCTGTCGTTAGAGCTAACATCTTTCGAAAATCAATTTTTCTCAAGAACTTTTTTTTTTCATTTTTATCAGCCTGCCCCTCCCCCCTCCCGTTTATGTGAAAGTTTCCGTACTTTTGTGAATTCACCTCAACCGCTCATTTTAATTCGTGAACCTAAACAATTAAACACCGCTGTTCGGCAGTAAACCATACCGACATAAGGGGAAAAACAAGAAGCGCTCCTTTCCGAAACAAGAAACCCTGTTTCGAGGAGAAAAAAACAATCCCCACGGAATTACACCGACCTTTCCGAATTGTCCATACTCCAGAGAGACGGCTTGCGTTGCCTACTGTAGTGACCCATTGCGCTGTCCGTTACGTTTCCCAATGGAGCCCGTGAGGTGACTTATTAAATTGTCCCTCAGTTGCGGTCACTGCAGTGTTCCGTCGCTACTCCTTCCTAGCCATATATGCTGGGTGTTGGGGATCTCATAGATACAATATCATCCACCCGACAAACTGCCGCGCTCTTAACAGATCGGTCACGCTGGTGTGGACAATGCTGGCTGGCGTCCCATCGGCCACGCTCATTAAAGCAATAAGCTCTGCTGTTCGAGGCTGTTCCCCTCGATATTACGCCTCCAGGATAGTCTCCTATAACTTCCCGTTCCATTGACTTTCGTTGGCTGAACGAGGTGCCCAGTTATGTCTTCCAGTGCAGCATGACGTGAAAGGTAAATAGTGCTGCGTTATGGGGAAAACTGTGCGGAAGAAAGGGGGGAGGTCAGAACCCCGCCTTTAGCTTCGTCACACCTTCCACACAACAGTCTGTGTGCGAAAGAAAATCTTTTCGGGAGCATTCATAAACGGAACCATTCAAACCAATCTTGATCCCTTATTTGATACGCGAATATTTGGTACGTTGTGCCAAGATCGGCACAGGTCCGTTGAGCCGGCCGAATGAATGAAATCATTCAAACGAAACTATATTGCGGTCCCAGAGTCTAAGTAGCTTGCCACATTTATTTTGGTAGCGCCGCAGCGTCGGATTTGCTGCAAGCTTCACAAATGTTTGAGGGGTTGTGCGGCCACTCACGGTGCGATACGGGTGGAAAAGTCGGCAATCGCATGACGCTGTGCTGCAGCTCTGGCAATTGTAATTATGTAAATGCAACTGAATAATGGAGATAATGCTTCTCTGTCATGAATTCACAGTGCTTTAAATCGTTCCGATGATTTTGTACTCTGTAGCAAATTCACAAAAAAACTAAGTACTTGCTGCGCGCTTCCTTTTGTACGGAGCCTATTTCGAAAAGTATCCCGGAGTACACAAGATAATGGTTGTACAAAAAATGATTGTACAAAAACGGAGTACAAAAAATGGTTGTCAGATTGTCTACAAGACGGTTTGTTTCTGAGGTTGTAAAGCCATGGCTCGTATTCCGAATCACCAATACTATACGATGTATTGAATTGCACGACATACCAGCACAGGATGGTAGTGTCACGTTTCAATCGTTGTTAGCCTCGCTCTGTTCTTTTCGTCATCGATCGCTGCCCATTCCGAAATTCGATATTTTAATCTCGTAAAAATTGGGTTAGGACATAGCATCGCTGTACGATACCCCCCTCAGAGGTAGTGTACGTTTATTTTATTTTTTGCGCACCACAGCTATATGGGCTCACCAATTCATCTGTGTTGTGTAGAAAAACCTGATACACTTCAAAACGAGGGACTCCAAGGAATATCGAACGAATATTCTACGGCCGCATAAAACTGTCTTCTTTTTCACCCCTTAGCTTCAAAAACTGTGCGACATGACGCGAAGAAAACGAAGGTGCACAAGCACAACGTTGTTTTGTTTTCACTTCGCATTTCGGTGGGGTGTACCTATGACGTATGAATGCCCACCAACCGCCCGACTTTACCGCCGTGCGCTTAGGTATTTACATTTGAGCCTGTTTGCCAAGACATAGACAGTAAATTTGATATTGCGTGGTGCGTGTACCTTGTATGGGTGGGTTTTTGGTGTGCCTCACCTGCATCAAATCCGCGATAATTAGCGTGACGCTCCCTGTTCTCCCACCAGGTGAGTGATTGCGCCGTGTCGTCGTGTCTTCAATGCCATATAACAGGAACAGCTTGGTACAGAAGCCTGTCAGGGAAGCGTGCCGTGTGCGCTGGATACGCGCAGAAGTACATGCACAAAAGTTAACAAGACTTGCTGATAGTAAACCTGAAGTATTGGCGCACGTTCTGGTGCTCACGCTGCCACTTTCACGGGCTACAAAAACTGACAGACAGCAACACACACGCACACACACGCGCATGCTCACAGTCACACACATGCGCACACCCACACAGTGTGTGCGTGTAGGTGTGTGTGTGTGCGTGCGTGCGCGTGCGTGCGTGTGCGTGTGTGTGTGTGTGTGTGTGTGTGTGTGTGTGTGTGTGTGTGTGTGTGTGTGTGTGTGTGTGTGTGTGTGTGTGTGTGTGTGTGTGTGTGTGTGTGTGTGTGTGTGTGTGTGTGTGTGTGTGTGTGTGTGTGTGTGCGCGCGCGCGGAGGCCCCTTTATCGAGTTATTGGCCAACTCTTGACAGAATGGCTCACTTTCGTTCTAGAAAATTCCTGGTGTGTGCGCCGTGACAGGTGCACGTGGCGGCACAGGCATAGAACGGGTGCACGCGGAGAAGGGCTCTGACTGTGGGGAAGCTGGAGCCTGAACTGTGACCAGTCTTCCTGTCTCGTAATTCGCGTCAAAAGACGAATAAAACGAAGAGCCGCAAACAAGGCGTAGCACTAAACAAGCTTTTTATAATCGCTGGACTTTTGCCTTCAAACCCCGTAAGGAGATGTGAGGAATTTTGGTAGCTTAATAAATGGGTGAACATTGCGTATGAACCATCATTGATGTTATAATTGTCTGCAAAGATAGCGGAATACGCGCGTTCCGATCATACAAAAATTACTTTTTGAGCAGTGTTTCCACTCGTTCCACCCACAAACACGCACACAAAAATACGCACCTGCCAAGTATAGACAAATCTCGCCATGTACTTGCAACAAGAGTTATTATTCAAAATTTCCGGTCTCACCAAACCCTACAAAGAGTGTCATGGGGCAGCTTGTCCCACGACAATGTTTTGTCAAAAAGGAGTTACAGCTTCAAAAGAAAACGTCCACCATAAATAAACCGTGAAGTACATCTATTTCACGCAAAAAAAAAAATAGTCAGGCTTGTTAAAATCTTGCACCCACCTCACGAAGAACGCAGCCGTGATTTTTCCACAGCCCTATTTTCCCACGGAGAAGTAGCGACAGCTGAGCGAGTTCCGGTAGTTCAGGCAAATACCAAAGCTATAAATGTCGGGGCCTGATCTGAGGAAGCGGTTGGAGGTGCTCCGCTCATCAGTTTGCAGTGGGTGTCCACGTTGTTGCCCCTTCCACAACGCACCACGACGTCCACAGGGGCACGTCTTCCCTTCTTTTGAAAAGGAGACAAACGCCAGCCGGGAGACAGCGCCTGCCAGCCTCTTCCACCTCGTGACCCCTGTCGCCTCCATTTTCCTTCCACGTCTTGCGCCTCTTGATCGAGCAATGGTTTCATTCACTGCCCCTGGGCTAAACCTCGGGTGGAAATTACTCGAAAAGCGGGACCTGCGGAGCGGTCGTCTCGGGTGTTCTCCCCCATCACAATGGCGGCTCGACAGAGGAAGCGGCCGGCCGTCATCCCGTCGGCGCATCGAGGTGAAGCGAGGCGGCGGTGCAGTGGTCGACGGCACTCGATCGGCCGTGGCCTTTCACAGCCCCGGGAGTCCTCGTCGTCCCTCCTCCTGCCTCTTCCTCTTCTTTCCTCTTTGCGGTAACGAACCGTTGCGACGCCACTCTCTCGCCCCGTCGCTCCCGGCATCAACTGGGTAATCGCGGTAACTCCGCTCGGGAAGCATTTCTGGAAGCGCGCTCGATGAGCCGATATCGGCTCTCGAGCCCGCAGCCCGCATCAGCCTGCCATCCGCGGATTTCGAACCTCCGCACGTACCGAGAAGTTGGAATAAAAGAACCAAAAAAAAAAAGGAAGTTTCAATCATTTTCACTTCTCCCCAGCTCGGAATCGGCCAGCCAGGGCTACATTTTTCGCCGCTTGTCCTCATTTTACTGCCATTCTGTTTTCTGTTTTGTGTTCTCAGAAATTGAAATATAAACATTTCTCTTTCTATTTGCTTTCGATCGTCTAGTACCAAAATTCCCATCATCGTAGCTCACCCCCGAGTTGAAGTTTCAGCAAACTGCTTGAGAATTACATTACCTTGGCTTTTAGCTGGGCCTTTTTCGCTCTGGAATTCGCACAAGTCCTACCCATCAGCAAAAACAAAAAAAATGTACACGGTACCACGCCCTTACTATTGTTAAAAGTGTGCGATAGCCAGCAACAATGACTAACTCTTGCTAGCCGAAAAAAATCGGACGGCACTCGTGCACTGCTCATGGGCTGTGAATGCGAAAGAATTGATGCCCAACTGAATTCCGCAGGGCGTCCTTTTCCTCGGGTGGAGAAATGTTACAGCGCGGCACATTTCGCGAGTCAGGTTTTATGCTGGCTCTCATGATTAGACAACTTTGTCTCATTCCTCTTCATTTGTCATTCAGGCTTGTGGTGGTGACACCGACCAAAGGATAGTTTAACAGCGTACATTTTACCTCCTCTGTTTTTACTGGAACTTTATGTACGATGGCATTTCTTCTCAGTGCTTAATACTACAAAGTGTATTTTTTATCCTGTGCTTCTCCAACGTCAACGGTGCCCAGCTGTATCACTCTCCCCTCTCCTCGTTTTAATCTCTACCTCCTCCCCCTTTTTTTTATTTACCAAAGCCCCGTAACCCCAGTAGTGCATCCGAAGAAATTGTTCGGTAGCAAATTTCTCTGGTGAGGGGGAGGAGAACGAAAAATTGGTCGCCATCCCGCCGTGCGAAAGTGGATGTCCAGCAAAGCTGTTGTAAACCGCTGCAAATGGTGATGGAGCAGGATATGAAATGCTTCTCGTCGCCTCGGCGGGTTTGTCGCTTGCGCTCGTCTAGTGTCACTAGATATTTGCAGTAATTGACACTCGTTTCTGCAATTGTTCTGTGCAGAGGCCCTAATCATTGGTCAGTGCGCATTACGTGACATTTTTTTACACTGCGACGGTTCATGGGCGCCGCTATTTTGCTGCTTATGCGTTTTAGTCCGTCAACTCTGGTATTGATTGATTGTAGGGTTTAACGCGCCGACGCAACGCAGGCGATGAGGCGCGCCGTAGTGGAGGGCTCCGGATTAATTTTGACCACTTGGGGATCTTTAACGTGCGCCTAAATCTCGCACACACGGGTGTTTTGCTTTTTCGCCTTCATCAGAAAAGCGGCCGCCGCGGCCGGGAATCGAACCCGCGACCTCGTGCTCAGCAGCGCAACGCCTCAGTCACTGAGCCACCGCGGCGGGTTCAACTCTGGCTTGTCCTCCCTACTCTGCGGCTGCGTGCGACTCACGTCGTTCCGAATGCGAATCAAAGATAAAGCGTGTAACAGCATTTCAGCAGCATAAGTGTGTCCAAAGATGTGACAGAAGCTGGGTCCCGCCAAGCCTGACGCGTAAGCTCGGCGTCTTGGGCAAGAGCTGCTCTATTTAGTGACACTAGTCCTGCCTAGCCTTCAAAAATAATCGGCAAATACAATCTTTACCAGGAACACATGGTGGGGGGTCAAATTGTTCACAGGCACCTTATAATCCATAATGCAGTTTCGATGCTTCTTTTGTGTTTTCCTTAAACGAATTCTGAGCTCTATATACTGTATGCCTAATTAGTCTGACGTGTGGGCTCGGTGTCTTAGGCCTGGGCGCCTTGGCGTTTTTGCCCACGGAGATCGCTGTCGTGCATGGTGATAAAACCGTTGGGGGTAGAGGTATACAGCTTTGCTGTAATAAATGTCTACCCGCTGCGGTCGCTCAGCCAAACTGAACCCCTAATGAGCACAGCAAATACGCGGTGTATTCGCTCTGCGTGAAGGATTTGCAGCACGTACCACAGTTTTGCCAAAATGAAAAGATTACAAGCTGTGGCACGTGCGAAAACAGACAGACTCCGGCCCTTCCAAGTTTCGTTGTAGTCCTTCCAAGTTTCATTCAGCTAATTAGCTGAATGAAACGTGGAAGGACTGCAATTTCATTCTGGGGGACAAACATGGGGCTGTCCGTTTCCCTCCCCCGTCGTAGGCATCTTACTGTCTGTGTAACACGCCGACCCAAACCGCTCGACCCCGTTGGAGAGCAGTCAGGTCACATCGGGCCGTGAGACGTCCACGTGAAATCTCCCATCAGCAGAATTGGTATAGATCAACAGTGAGCACGTGAAGCCTGCCTGGCCGTGCATGCCTCCCCCCCCCCCCCTTACCCCAAATGCACGCATAAAAATGGCAGAGGGGGAGGGAGGGGTAGACGCCGCGTGTGGCCAGCAGTATCAACGACTCGGGCAAGAGGGGGGGGGGGGGGCGGTGGAGAAGAGTATAAAGTGGGGCTGTGTAACGATCGTCCCTCCGCAGGTGACCACGCTTCACTGCGAAACAGATGTGCGAGAAAGCCACCTTACAAAAACCAACCTTGCACTGATCTCTTTAAGCTCGGCTTTACCTTTTGACACAACTGCATTGCTTGGAAGCAATGCTTTTAAGGGAGAAATATAAGCACATATTGATGTATGGAGGTTTTAAGACCTTTGTTTTTATTCTTTATGAATTTTTACGTACGCTTAACACAAGTCCCCAAGTTTTCGTTGCACGCAGCGAGGTTTCGTTGCACACGGGCGTGACAACTGGGGGAATTACGCATATACAGCGTCGCTGTAAAAATCGCCTCGTTTCAAAGTTTTGTCGACCCCAGTCGTTTAAGATTGTCTTAGCAATTATAGCGTTTATTACGTGTTTACGAAATTTTTACCGTACTTTTTATGCCGCTCTTCAAATTATTTTAGTTATTTCCATTGCCTAATATAGTGCGGTTGCACGCCGCCGCTTTGCCAATGCATACACCCCTACGCTACCTCGAAATGCAAACTATAAAGCTGTCCTCTGCGTAACAAGAACAATATGTTTTCATACACAGCTGGCGCCGCTTCGGATTACTTTAATCCCATCCATTCGGACACTTCTTTCGCTTATCGCGCCTCTCGCATTCGTTAGTTACTGCGCACCGCCCAAATGAGGTCCAGATTCGGGCGGTGTTTTTTTTCTTCTCGTTCCACGGCCATCCTTGCTGTGTCCGATAGGAATGTCTCCCTTGCTGTTTACAGTGGAGCATTTCTTACTAGCCAATTTCTCCAACTGTTTTTGCCCCCGTCCTTTCTAAAAACAGAACAGAAAGAAACCCAATCCGCGAACCCCCCATTCTCCTCCTTGCTAGCCTTCGCACGCCTCCTGTCGCGCCTCCGCACTGACAGCTAGCCGCGCTCCTTCCGATTTTCTCCGTTTCGATCAGCCGCTTTCCCCTATGCTCTCCGGCGGCCGTCTGCACCCGGCCGCTCTTAATAAAAGGCGCTCAGCCAGCTTTTCATTCGGCGATCGCGCCCGGCTGAGTTTCGCGCTGCAGGCGCTCATATAAGCTCTACTGCCGGGATCGGCAGGTCCCCGCCGCTTTGTCCCTCACTCGTCCCCTGCGCGCGCCGTAAGACAAGGCAAAAAAGTCGTCAGGACACAGTGACCGGATAGGGACGGAGGGAAGAAGAAAAACGCCGGGAACGGGTATGTCAGCAAAACAAGTGCTCCGAGATTGGAAGGAGGAATCCGGCGTAACGCGGCGACACAGGCGCTGCGAAAGATTTCTCCGCGCTAGGCCAACGAATCTTCTTGGTCACGGCCCGAACACGCCATGCAGGAATTTTTTTAAAGGCGTTGTAGAGATTTCTTGGTTTTACTCTCGCTTTCATTTGCTCTAATTCCGTTCTGCCAGTCGCTAGCTCTAATGGCTGAGGTGACGACGTCGCTCTTTTGGTGTCATTTTTCTTCCCTTTAGAACGCTAACATTCGAATACAGGGGGGGGGGGGGGGGGTGCAGTTTCTCTTTTAAAAAAAACATCTCGGACACTTAAGTCTGTTCACGTTCTTTGAAGGCGAAAGCGGGGCGAGTAACAAATACTGCTTGCTGCTACATTGTATTTGCGTCTCTTTCTTTACTTTTGTTTCCTCGTCTTTTGTCGCCTCCGACAGCCAGACTGGCCGCAATTCGCACGACAACTTCCCTGTTGCGGGTGGTCGAGGACACGTCCCCAACGGTCATCTGCGGGCTGGTCCAGCGTAGGCTGGGGAGGCAACATCACGAAGACGCCATAAACAAAGTCCGGTGGCTGGCGACCCTGCGTGGACCCCAACCACCTCCGCAGGACATTTTCAATAAAGTTCATTTCTCTCTCTCTCTCTCCCTGTTGCCAGAGCTCTCCTCCGCGCGCACCTGTTCCACTTATTAGCCGTCACGTTCACCTGTAACGCGGCACACATCGGGCTCATTCTCGTTCCTCCTGTTGTATGGTTCTGACTTAGCGCATAGCGCAGTGGTGACGCACCCTGATCCTGCTCGGAAGACCCGGGTGTAATTCCCACATCAACACGAATGGGCTTTTTTAAAGACGATAGTCTTTCTTGGGCTACTCAGACCCAGAAATTTTGGTCTGTCTGTATGTCTGTCTGTCCGTCTGTCTGTCTGTAACTCGATTCAGCCACCCGGCCAAAGTAAAATGTTTACTGCGCAATAGTCTTATTTACTCACAGCTAAATGTAAACGTCTGAGCCCGGTTTATATGTTCATACTTGTCAACTTTGTTGAATAAGAACAAGACAGTACGCAAATATAAGACAGGAAATTCGTACACAAGCGATCTTTACAGTGTTCCTTTATTTAAAAATTCCTGGATGCTTGGTTTTTTTTATAGCAAATGATTTTCTACATCTACTGCAGAACAACGCCTACCGCCTGCTGTTGCCCGCGCCAGCTCCTGGCGGCATATGAGAAATCACGCGGCAACAGCAACGAAAGGTTCCACTCGCTAGGTTCCACGTTCTGCTTGGAACGCACGTGGAGCACGGCAACGCGGTTCTATAAACCTTCAAGTTGGCAGCCGCGATTCACGCGCGTCTCCGCCGTACTGCAGCGCTGGCATCGAGGAACCTCCCCGCATGTAACAGTGGAACGCGGTAAATTCAAATCGCCTTGAGCAAACCCTTAGTGTGTTTACATTGGGATGAGCGCGACGGAACAGGAACAACCTGAGAGGTGAGCGGGAAAGCAAAGGAGGGCATTTCCTTGGAAAATGTCTACAAAGACTATCGTCTTTTGACGACATTTGCAATGAAAGGAGCAGATACGCGGCCAAGTTTTTAATTTTCTATCACCAGCGGCGGCAATTTCTGGCACCATTCGTGTTGACGCCGGCGAGGACGATGAAAATGATGGTGTCGTTTCGTGTTTGATGAGAGATCGACGACGTTCGCCTTAATAAAATTTCTGTCATTTTACGGGCCCAATTGGTGATTGGCGCGAGAGGCTTGCCTCTTCGTGATACCTGGTTTAGCAGTGTTATAGTTCGGCTAAAGGTAGCTCCAATTATGCATATATTTGCAAATTAACAAAGTCATTCACACAGCGCGCGCATATTGTTTAAGGTTAAGATATTCAATTTCTGAGTACGCATTCCTCGTGGCTAAACTATTAGGAGAAGTTAAATGACTGTAAACGACGGATATAAAGTTAAGCAAAGATTCGGAAGCAAATATTCGTTAGGTAAGCGAAGTTAAGCGAAGATTCGGAAGCAAATATCTGGTTAGGTAAACAAAACAAGGCTGCAACTTAAACGGCCTTAATTAAAAAAAAACGCTAAACTTTGCTATTTAAGCATCGTTTCGCTTGGCGTTCTGAGCGAAACATTTTTACAAAACACTTTCCTAAGGTGGTGGTTTGACGCATTCAATTGAATAAACAGATGGTGTGGTGCATTCCTGACAAATATGAGCTCTGTGCGCGCTTCGCATAATTTGAGCACAATTTTTCTGAAGCAGCCTTTCTCAACCAGCCACGCCGGCAGTACTGCGCGCGTTTTACCGCAACGTGCGTCCAGCAGGTGGTTATCTCGCAATGGCGCGTTGCAAGCGGCGCAAAGCGCGAACATCGGACTGACATACGGCGGGGCTTAAGTATAGGCACCGCGTCAAGTGTACCCTCGTTGTGACCTAGTTAAACCGTCCATTTCCCACTCCCCGGCCCCGAATCTTTATTCCAACCATCCGCCGTTGCGAAAGAATGATCCGGGTGCATCAAAAGCATGTGCGGGAACGTCCTGTCGAATTATGCGCCAAACTGAGCGCGGCGCCGTGCCGTCGAGCATTTTGCCTTGCTGCCGAGGGCCCAAAAATAATTTAAAGAAATCTCTGTAAACTGTACTCCCTACCCACCATCACTTTTTCCGCATTCAGCACGCTGCTCTTGGCTTATGAACAAGAGGCTTTGCTGCTACTCTCGCAAACGAGAAAAAATACAGGGTTGATCAGTTCATTCAGGTGGCCATTTTTGAAGGTAACTTTGGTGAAAATGTGATTACCTGCGTGAGACTTACTTCGGCTATCCGAACGAGGGCCCTGCATGATAACGCAACTAATGAGCAGTAGCTGATGCTTACCTACACGGACGTAGGTAACGACAGCAATGGCTTTGCTCGTTCAGCTTCATTTATTATTCAGATGATTTATTTTCTATTGTCATCTTTTCTATATCGCGCTGTCACAACTCGCACTTACACGCACTCATTTTCAATGGTCAGAAAGGATAGAGAAGGAGAGGCTAGCGCAGAGGGCGCGCTTACGCATGCACGGGGATCACACGTCCAATCGCAGCGCCGAGAGCCAGCGGCCCGCTGTTGTTCGCATGCTACGTGACCATAGGTGCGGAACAACGCACTCGAGAGCCACTTAGAGCCGACCTAACCCTCGGCGCTGCTGTTTACGGTGAGCGGCGAGGAGAGGAGGCGAAGAAAGGCCGGCCGCGGGAGAAACAAAGCGTCGCGGCCAGAAAGCGCGCGGAAATCTCGTTTCTGGCGCTGCTTTGGCCGGGCCCTCCCAGACGCGCCAAAGCAGCGCGAGGCTATGGCCTCTTGTTTCTTTACGGGCGCGTCGTAAAATAAATCCGGCGGCGTGTCTCGTTGCGAGTCGGAAGCGGCGCGAAACAAATCGATAACAATCGCCGCGCCCGCCGAAACCCCCTGCTGCTGCTGCTGGAATGGCGCCGTCGCGCACGGTGAATCGGCACAGGCCCCGGCGCAGTCCCTGGCCGTGTCTGCTGAGGCCGCGTTAGGAACCGCAGGTGTTTACACTGCCCCCCCCTTCCGCAAAGGAATCGCTCTGCCGGATTGCCCCACAAGAAGACACATCTTCCTGCCTAAGAGGCCACTCACGCCACTCTGCTGTTCCCCGTTTCATGAGGTTTTGATCCAGAGAGAATAGCCACATTACGTACAGTAGCGTTCAAATGAGCACTGCGACAGGGGGCTTTCTTTGCGTGCCGCTATTTTTGGCTGTCGCTGTGACTATAGTCACCTCTTATGTTGGCCGCTTGTCTGAAGGATGCCGCGGGACGCAACGCTATGCATGCGGGCGCTGCCCTTACCATCGACGTGAACGTGTGTATGCAGCGGCGTACCTGGGCAGGGCGGCGCACATGGCAAATTTATTTTCGCGTTCCCCCGCCCCCATGATGACGATATTGATTATTATAATATTGTACGCTTTTGCTTTCCTGAACTACTGAACAGTTTTGCAGACACGATTCCACAATATATCAACTAGAAGCGCACTGAGACAAATGGCACTAGAACTTTTTTGGCCTAATACCATCTTGTACACATCTGTACGCAGCTAAATATAGCTGCGTACAGATGTGTACTCTGCTATTTCATTATTTCAGGTGTTTATTATTTTAATTGCTGTGCAAGTGTGTGTAAAGCGTAATTTCATTATTTCTTTTTTCATTTTTTAATTACTGCTAGCACCGAAATGTTGGATGAACTTCACCTTTGTAATGTTATTACCGATATGTGTTACGAAGCTTTGTGTGTCGCTTTCTTTCAATTTTGCTTCTTGGAATTTTTTTTCTTTGTACGACCGGGACCAATTCCTTTAGGCATATCGTTTAAAAACGGCGCGGAAGACGAGACTCGGGAAGGAACAGACGACACCAGCGCTGACGAACAACTGTGCGCATTTTAATTCGCAGGAAATAATATCCTTTGCTTCTCATGTATGATTTCCTGCGAATTAAAATGCGCACAGTTGTTCGTCAGCGCTGCTGTCGTCTGTTCCTTCCCGAGTCTCGTCTTCCGGGCTTTATTTAAACGATATGATGTACCAAGAAGGCCTTCAGTACACCCTTTTTCTATAGGGAGTCTTTCCTGCAAATGAACGTGTATTCCCCCCCCCCCCTCTCTCCCTCTCTTGTACTAAGCAACTTAAACAAACTTTGCACCTTACAGAGGTGATGTGCAAAGTTATGTACGTTTTCCTTTCATCAGCGAACAACTGCCAGGCACTGTCCTACAAGCTGGCTGGTGGCTTTGGCAGGCCTGCAAATAAATGTAACCGTGTATTCCTTAAGTCATAATAAAGATTATTATTATTATTATTATTATTATTATTATTATTATTATTATTATTATTATTATTATTATTATTATTATTATTATTATTATTATTATTATTATTATTATTATTATTATTAATTTATTGATTGATTGATTTACTGATTGGTTGTTCACTACAATGGAATAAACATGTTTTTCAGTGCATCCTTGCATTTCAACGTACACCTGAAGTTCGAAGTGTAACCAAAAGAGTTGCCACTGGCTCTTTTCTCGCTTCTCACGAAATATACTGTTGAATCATGCTTAGCACGCTGAAAAGGTCGACACAGTGGGCTCGTAAGACCGTTTTCCTCGGAGAAATAAATTTCTCAAAATTATTCTTTCCGTGGTTACAGTCTGCACACTTCGCGCAGAACGTTTTTTTTTTTTTTTTTTAAATCTATGCTAGCGATGTGTTCGAAAACTCGCTGTTTCTATCGTTATTCCCTCTTCGTCGCATGCCACCGTTGTTGCGAAGCCAGCACTGGCTCTCGTCGTGAGCATTCATCCAATAAAAACGCGTTGTTTATGTTCGGGACGCTTTTGTGAGAGCGTTCGGTTATTTAAAACACAAATTAAAAAAAAAATCCTATTGACCACATGGCACTTCGTGAAAGCTACAGCAGCAGCTCTCTTGCTTTCGATAAAGCGAACTGCTCGATCATGCCATCGCAGATTGTATTTTCAGTTTCTTCCCTGTCTACCCACAGCAGGGCGAGACCACAGTCTGTCTTTATCCATTGAGGCTTGCAAAGAAGAAAGTATACAGGGTGATCAAAATTAAGTCGACAGGTTTTTTTTTTTTAATTGGGCGTTTATATTTAGGTGAAGACCCCCTCTACAGTGATGCTATGCGCTCGGGGAGAGACAGAATTATGGGGTAATTATTGATGTCGGCGGCTTAATTAACTAAAATTGATTAATTAACTTCTTAGTGGCCGCAGTAAGCAGGCATGTTTGTATTGAACAGTTAGCCGCAATCGCGTTTCTAAACAGTTTATTTGGCAGAATTGTTCTAGCGCTTCCGCACTCCGAGATATCGAACTGCGAAGTTTAATTGTCGTTCGCATGATTACGCATGCCAGACCGTGACTACCGGCCCGAAGCTCCTCCCTTTTGTGACGTGCTGCTGTGTACGGTGTTTAGTTTGACAACGGGGTGGAGGCATAGGCAAAAGTGATAACTGACACTCTTTCAGACTTGGTTGACGTTATCGCAATCTGCAGTACTCTGAACCGCTATTGAAACACAGGACAAAATGCATGAGCTTTGCACCGGTCTTCACTTTCTGGCATGCGTAATCATGCGAACGGCAATTAAACTTTGCAGTTCTGTATCTCGGAGTACTGATGCTCTCGAAGAATTCTCGCAAATGAAACTGCATCGAAACACGATTGCGTCTAACTTTTCAATACAAACATGCCCGCTTACTCCAGCCGCTAAAAAGTTAATGATCCAATTTTAGTTAATTGGGCCACCGACGTCAATAACTACCACCTAATTATGTGTCCCCCTGGGCGTATAACCTCGCTGTAGAGGTCGTCTTCGCGTAAAGTAAAACCTCTTAATAAAAGAAAACTTGCCGGCTTAATTTTGATAACCCTGTATATTTATGCTTGCTGAAAAATCTCCCATGGCCTACGTTGGAAACTTGTACGGTGAGTATAATGTATATGGCGACAATGAGCAGAGAAAGATCCACAAGTCTGTCCTTGTTTATTGAGGACTGCAAAATAAGGTGTCAATTTCAACTCGTTGGTAGATCCCTAACAGCCAGCGATAGAAGCTGCTATGGTTAGCATCATTTAAATGGCGACACTCAACATATAAAGATGCGTCTGTCCTTGTCCGCTGAGGCCAGTAAATTAAAGTATCAATTTCAGCTTGCTGAATTACCTCTCACAGGCAGTGATGGAAGCTGCCATAGTTAGCATCATTTCAAAGGCGACTCTCAACAAAGAAAGATCACTTAGACTGCCGCTGCCCATTGAGGCCCGCAAAATAAAGTATCAATTTCAGGTTGCTGAAAGATCTCTCGAAGCCAGTGATGGAAACGGCTGTGGTCAGCATCGTCTGAATGGCGTAGGTTGGATAAAACGCTCTCATCTCCATATTCGGATGGCGCGAAGAATAGCTGCACTCAGCGGTTTCCTAGACGGGCGCGGGAAATTCTTGTACGCGGTTCATTATGAAACCGGCACTGCTGGCGGGCGAACGTTCTTTGGTGAAAGAAACTTCTACTCATTTTATGCAAGACCGAAAACAAAAACTTGAAGTAACAAAAACAAACGGGCAATGGAGGCCCGGCCAAACTGCCCACGATCGACTGGCGCTATACTTGAGTTCGTTCGCAGGGGGCTTCTGAAAGCCGGTTAGACGCCTTGTTTGGTTCTGAGAATTCGAATGACCCAGAATGTCGAGACTATTTTCTTTGACTAAATGGACGTAACATGTGAAGCTTTACTGGGCCCATGCTTTGTGCCTGGCATTCAGCTATCCGTGCATTACAGAAAAAAATTGCGAGGAAGATGTTTCAAAGAATCCCTAAGAATATTCTTACGGTATGAGAACACGAAATCGTGCGAGCGATTGAACTTAGAACGTTGAAGACTCCATAGCACCAACCATGGCACCACCGCTGTCATACAAAACTAATGCCTACGTCGTGCTTGTATTTTCCACGGCTTATTTCGATTTTTTTTTTCGGACAGTCTCCAGATAACTCGTAGCCTTGCGTGGAAAATCCCAGAAAAACAGCATCACCCAAAATTCAATATAAAACTGCGAACTCCATGAGTAGCGAAATTCCAGTTCTAGAAATCACGCTAGCAAAACAGTCTAAATTTACGACATCAGAAAGACAAAATGTGTTAGCACAATCCTCCCCTTTTTTTCTGATCGGGGGTTTCTCTGTCAACACACATATCGAAATTTGTTTAGGCTGTGTACGCATCAAGCGCTTTTAGGTTCTTTCCTAGACCAACCTTGGATTTAGAGGAAAAGTTGTACCTTTGAGGTGCTTATGCTTCCACAACGTCTTGTGCAACGTATGGTTTGTTGCCAGATAACCATCTTTACGATTACTCTTCAGTTACAAAGCCAGTTGTTATTGTCACTGGGGCACGGTGGGAGACGTGCTTCTAAATGTGATCGGAAAATCGCAGTTCCAACTGGCACCAATGATAGTAGCTCTCACTGTCCGTGTTATTAATGCATCCTACGATACTTGGACAACACCTAAGTGCGCCGATATTTGCTGAACTTATACGTTTCAGTTTTACGCTTTCCGCATAAAAACTTTCCCAGGGGCGCTTAAAGGCCAGCTGCGCTCAAATTTTACATCCGCCGAATTTACTTTGAACGTATAGTACGTACCACCAAACCAACTACGACATGACTGGGAGCCCATGAAATGCGTGGTTAATAGATTAGAAGGGTTGAAAATAGCTCCGTCGCTGGCGACACTGCAGCTGCCGGTGGATCGCGCAAACAGCCTTGAAGCGGAAGTGACGCTACGCCCGGCCCTGCGCTTTTTCCTACGGCCAGCCAGGAGAACCGGTCGAGCTGCGCTGCGCACGCTTCTCCTAGGACTGCGACGAGGTCGAAGCATTGCGCGCATGTTCGCTCCGGCAGAAAGTCCGCACGCCCGCCGGCCGGGCCGGCTGGAGCGTCACTTCAGCCTGGCCGTAATGGCCACGCTCTTCTCAATTTCAGTTTCAAAATCTCCTATTTTTAATGGTCGTTTGCGCTGCATATACGAGCATTTCAGCTGCCATATTTTGTATCTTGGAGTATTTTTAGGCCAGCTATATGAAATTCGCGTTTTCAAAAGGTGTAAACGTTCAGTGCAGTTGGCCTTTAAACCTGCTTACGCGCATTGAATGCGAAAGCGTGGTGGTTTCCCCCGACGCGCCAAGGAACCACGAGGGAAGCATGCGCGTTTTATGTTTTGTTTCTTCTTCTGGATCTCTTTCATTCATATTTCAATTACCGTGAAAGGCGTCGGCGCAAAGCCGTACTTACGTCACCTGCCTGTCTCCGGGCGTCCGTGGGTTCCACCCCCGTCCCTCCCGCGCTTTTATTTATTTTACAGCGAAGCTGCTAGCCTCTCCTTGGTCGGAAAATGTGGCGTCGTAAACAGAAACATTCAGGCAGGAACTAGCAGTTCTCGCCTAAGACGCCGAGCGTGTGCTTCAGGTTAATCAGGCGTATGGCACAGAGCTCAGTATTCGTTTAAAAAAACACAAAACAAGCATCTAAACCGCATTATGGATGATAACACGCCTGTGGACAGTGGGACCCCCCCCCCGCAACAAGTGTTCCTGCTAAACATAAGGTTTTCAAATTATGTTTGAAGGCCAGGCAGGACCCAGCATTTGCCGCCAGAGAAGCCGAGCGCAAGCGACAAGCCCGCCGAGACGACGACAAACACTTCATACCATCCCCCATCAGCATTTGTAGCTGTTTTCATCAGCTTCGCTGGACCTACATTTTCGCATGCCGGGGTGGTGACCATTTCATTTTATTCTTTTTTTTTTTTTTTCATTTAGATGGCGATGCATGGCACGTAGATTTTTTTCAGCCGTTCGATGTGGACAACGCCGGTTTTTTGGCCACATGAGAAGTATAATGCTTTCGCATTGAAAACCGTTTTCGTATTAGCAATAGAAACAGCGACCGCGAGCTTAGTATCCCATGCATCACCCAGGAAAAGTGCCCGAGTAATTTTTTTTGTGGGCATTTGTAATACAATTGGTTCGTAAAAATGATAGCACGGCGTGTCCGCCCCTTTTGCTCTGCGCTGTGGAGGAGAGTTTCCTCCCTGTACTCCCTTTCCATCCGCAGTGTATGCAGGAACTCCACGATATTAACGAGCACGCACCTATATTTGTAGTTCTGCCACAAACTGCAACGACATTATGTTTATTCATCATTTGTTGCAGCGTTTTCGCGCAGTCCTAAAAAAAATGTGCAGACGAGCTAGGCACTCTTTTTAGCCCCCGACGCATTTGTACCTAAAACTCGACGTACAATACACGGCAAATGAAACCGCGAGCACGAAAATATCAATGAGAACACGCAAAATCGAAAAATACTGTTTCTTGAGGTCTAATAATGGCGCGCTATTGGTATATTCGAAAAGCCACATTTCCGGACTTTGTTTTTGTCACCAAGCCACGAGTCATTTTGACTTGTATGGAAAAAAAAAAATCGCGCTATTTGCGTGTTCTCATTCATAGTTTCGTGTTCGCGTTTTATTTGCCGCGTATTGTACGTCAGTCTTGGCTTGCACGCGACAAATGAGGCCGTGGTCTGCTCCACTGATATATTATCGGCGGCGAAAGTCTGTGGGAGGCGATTGCAGCCTTCGATGGTATTACTCCAGTGCCCTTCAGCACTAGACATTGTTTGTGTTCGTAGCTGATGCATTGCACTTCATATCAAAAGCGCATCGGATACTCGGCCGACAGATAGTGGAGAGATGAACCTGGACGGCTGAAACCAGGCTGCGCAGAATTTCGTGCCCGACAGCACGTTCGTTTGCCCCAAAGGATGACGTTTTTCTGGTTCTTGAAGCATTCGACTACTCACCTATTTCTTCCTGTGCGGGAGTAGCATGAAGTTTCCCTCCAAGTGCTATACAGCTTTGGCTTGTGCTTCGTATTCCGAACATGCTCGGTGACATTTTGGAAACGAATCGCTGTACTCTGAATGCAAGTGACGTCATCCTCTTTTATAGACAATACAATGAGCTGAAACGCTGTCTTTGATTAAGAGATCTAGTTTGGTCGAGCAGAAAGTAACTGCGGGGCTGTTAGTGCAACCGGACGTTATGGTGCTGTCACCACATGACATGAGTGCGGGCCGAAATTAGGGACGAATTCCGATACCCATTTGTCTTTACGTTTGGCCACTGCACTCACAAGTGCCAAAAGTAGCGAGAGATATAAAGAGGCTGCATTTCTCCTTCGTGAAGATAGTATACTTGGCGTCTACAAGCGTCACTTTTCCCGTACTTGCTTGAAAACAGCAAGGGCAATGAACTGGATCACTATTTGCGCTGCATGCGCACATACGCACACTATAGGCGCACGCATTGTGTGTATCCGCCCACATACATATGCGGGGCTGTCCATATACAACGTTTTGAAACGTGTTCTTCTAAAGCCCTCCTTTAACACCCAACCCCGCCGCTCCAGCTGAGCGGTTCAGCAGCCGCATTCATCCGCCACCGAAGCCTCTCCACCGAACTTCAACCCTGTTCACACCTCTAAAACTGCAAAGCGGCATTGTGATCTCTAAAAGCCACGGGAGAATTCTTCTGAAGAGGTGGGATTTGAGGAGCGAGGATTCCCTCACGGGCTCTCCACTGCGACGACGACGACGACGACGATGATGATGATGATGATATGGGTGCGTGGCGTACGAGCAAAATTATACGCCTGTACGGATTTGCTTGGAACCCGGAATGTATAATTTGTACACTAAAAAATCGGCTGCTCTCTAACTGCGTAAGACCAGGAGGCATGCGAAAATATGGACATATTTGGCTGCTTTAATCAAGCATGACCTCCCCTAGCAACATTGGGCGCAGGTGGTGAGCAACAGCCGACTAGAGTGTAAAGGACAGCGAACACCGAGTGCCCATTTGCTTTCCCAGAGTATTACAGCAATCACCCAATCACCTATCTTAGAGAGCAAGCATTGCCCCGCCGTCGACACCGCGGTGTGCACGAATGACGAGCTGGCTGACAACAGGTTCACGTCCCAAGGACGACAGCTGTCCGTCCAGGGCACCGTTCGACGTCGAGTCAGCTCGCTATCTAAGAGAGCTCGCGTCGTCACAGAGAGTCAGCTGGTTATCTCAACTCAGGGCCGCATTCAGCGAGAAGCACGTACCGAGACGTTGCCGGGCGTTCGCGCTTACCGAGTATACCTCCATCGTGAGTTCAACTTTGTGAGCGACCTTCCCTGTCACACCTAATACCACTCCGAGAAGTGCGTTTCCCTATTTTATACCCCCCGCGACCTCCCCCAAATGGTCCGTGCCGCATTCGCCCAAATGACAGCGGAGTGTTCGGAAACGTCAGCTTGAATTTCGTTACAAAGGACAGAGGCGCCATGGAAGCGGGCGTTTTCCGTCACCGCCGAGAGCTGGAACAAAGCGTTAGCTACCCGCTCTCGCATATGAAAACTTGAAAATAGTCCCAGCGCCTTACGGATGCATGCCCAAATCCCCCGCCATTGCTCACTGGCACTTTCGAGCCAACACGTGAGCGTCTGGAATTCCATCTTTCGCGTAAAATAACCCGAAGAAAACATGTATAACGGGGAATGAGGCAGGGGGAAGGTGTTCGGAGAACGCGGAGGCTCGGGTTTTGCGCTGTCTTGTCAGCTTCCATTTGCCGTGGCGATGCGGGATCGTAGGAAGGGGATTTGTGCGAGGCGCGGCGCGAAACAGCGGACCATGAAACGAATTCGAGCTGACAGCACAAGCGGCGTAACTTTTTCGGGCCTCTCCTCGTTTCAGCGAAGTAACTGAAGAAGTCGAGTGTTGTCAGCTTGCATTCAAACGGGGTTGAAGGAATTTAGGAAATAATTTCGTTCACACATCGTTAACCCTGGCGGCATGTACCTTTCTTTTTTTTCATTTACAAAAAACAATTTAGTAGATCTGTCTAATTGAAGGGTCTATGCTGGCCCTTTGTAAAGGCCTCCACATGTTGTAAAGAAACAACGCGCCTTATAAGCAGCCGCGCTTTGAGAAGTGACGGAAACGTTCATTTGTATCCAAATTTGTACGGCAAGCACGGCAATCATAGGGTGCTTGGCATAAAACATGAGTTGCCGACATCATCACAACATATGACTGCGGTGTCATGGTGTTGAAAGTCAGGTTATTTACGTTTGAGTACTTGGTTCCGACACGAAGACGTATACGTTGACTCACATACTCAGCGAATAGGCGCGAATTAGCTGCTTTGGTGCCTCCCAGACCACGGAAAACCTATTCCTCTTCTAGTCAACAATCAGAAATTTGCGGGCGCACGAGTGCTTACCGCAAGCGGAGTAACGCCTGCCAGCCTTTCAATTACTCCGCTACATCCGACCCCTGCAGAGCAATTCAAGCAGAGGTAATATTTTTATACCTTTAACGCTAAATGTGTTTTGCTTCGCTTTGGTAGAACGTTTGAGCAGTATTTCCTGCTGTGGTTTCTGGCTCTAGAGCTTTTTATCGGACCTGCCTCCTGCAGCCCCCGTTGGCTTGAAATGAGTTTTTCGTATTCTTACCGCTTAATTCTGAAATAGAATCGAACCACGTACAAACATTTTTTATCTGTTCAATTAAATATACTGCGTTGTTTAAAGACCAAACGAAGAAAAACGACAGGCGAAAAGGATGAGGTAGTGTCTCCCTATCAGAAAACTTCGCATAGAAAGAAGTCATAATGGAAATTCCAAACATGACGGAAACCACCAAAGGGGGTGTGCTGGTGCACTCAAAATTGGTGCTTTCAACGCGTGAGCACTCTTTTTTTTTTTTTGAATTTTTCAATGCAGAGGCATTAAGTGGCTCATTGAGCGAAAAACGGCACATAAATTCCAACTGGCTGGGGAGGATCGCGCGGCGTTCAACTCGACACTCATCGGCGTGAGTATGCGCTGGCACTAGCCTGGTTATGGTGAGAGGAGGAACCGCTGGGCAATTGGAACTTAATTAGTTTGCATGCGCAACTCCTCAGAAGATCGTAGGCGTCCTGACGTAAGGGAAAATGAGGATGGGGATCACGACACGTGTCGTGAAAGCGCCAACGGCGAGGTAAGTGGAACGCCCACCGGCGAAACGTATCAAGGAATTTCATGCATCAGACTGCCATCAGAGTGTCACAATGGATCCCTTCCGCGTCCTCAGCTTCTCGTCAGTTCCATTATCAACGGTTTCACAACGCGGCTGTAGTTTGGGGATACCGTGCCCGCACAAGACCAACCTTCAACCTCCTCCCCCCTCGTAAAGGGATGGAGAACTCCACTGCACGCCAACGCTTTCGCATTCACTACATCATAAGATGTGCTTGGGTGTCCTGGTAATTTGTGTGTGTGCGCGTGCCGTTATTCATTATGTTTGACTTTTCACAACCAAACGCCAGGGAAGATACATAAGCGTAGTATTGAAGAAAAATGATAGGCGACCACTCCGGAGGTGACGCGACTTATGGAGGCAGCTGCTGACTTACGGCAGTGAGGTATGTCTATTTACGACAAGAAGTTTGCAACATAGAGTTTCATACAAATAACTAGAGGGGAAACTGGCGCTAGTGTCAACGCGAACATGGCAGCGGCGCTTACGCTTCAATGGGAATGATGGGTATACAGTTCTGGAACCGGATTGCGTAGGATCAAAACGGGCCTATGGCTGCGCAAATTGTGTTTTTTGACAAAAAAAAATCTTATTGCCCGGTTCTCCGTTTGTAAATTACATGGCAAACAAGGAAGTTAGTGAACAAAAACTGGTTTTGTACGAAATAAAATTGCGCGTTTAAATAAACAGCAGACGCGGAGTCGAGGAGGTTTGTGGAGCAGGTTTGCCATTTGCCGCCAACTACAACAGGACTCGGACTTCTTTAAAAACTATTTGTAAAAGTTTCGGCGCTTGTAGTTTGTAATACTAAGAAAAGTTTTGTGGTCATAAAAAAAAAGGAACTGATTACCTTTGGAGAAATCATTCTTGCCTGAATTAGTGACATTCATCAAGCTGCGTTCCTATCAGCCGCCGGTGCTGCTGTTCTACGCCGTAGGAGCCGGCGTTCGCACGAAAGGTGTGGCTGTTCCAAGCGATTCGCAACCGTCGTAAGCTATGACAATACATTGCTCTGCCGAATGAGCAGCGCCGCTACTCCTAATTCACAGACAACTTCGCCGCACAGAACGCCGTCATTTGTGTTTTCGTGCTCGCTGTGCGGCAATGAATTGATAACCCACACAATTCGCAACTCTGGTTATAAAACATTCCACTCAGGGCGGCGTAATTGCACGCGAGGCATGCAGTTCAAGGAGAAACGTATTTTTGATCGCTTCTCCCAACACCCCGCGTAGGTAAATGCGTTCATGCAAATCCAAAACGAAAACGAAACTGCCTGCAATCCATCGCTAGTTCCACAAGCCATCGAGTGCCAATCCGAATCCAGAACTACCCATCACGCCCATTGAGGCGTACGATCGCAGCGCGAGATTCCTCTCTAGTTGTTATTGTATGAAACTCTATGGTTTACATGGCCCAATAAACTTTTATTCCTCCTCCTGGTACTGAAAGCGTGCGGTTGAACTTCAATATGACACAAGCAAATATGATTCAGCAATCACCAAAGATGGTTTTCGAAGCAGAGGGCACTGGGTTCTATACCTATAACTTTAAAACTGGCAGAAACATTTTGTCTTTAAGGTCTGGCTGGGCGGGTATGCACCGTGATGCTGGCGACGAGCCCATGTCAAAAGGCGGTCGTATGACGCATGGCGACCGACGGATGGGGGAAAAGTACGGGCACAACAAACTATTGACAGCCGTCGCTGATAGATCCCATTTAGTTTCTTTCTCAGTTCCTGGCGTCAACGAAATTGACGACCATGACAACGACAGTGATAGTTGTCGTTGACAGCGAGACATCACGAAGGCGGAAACACACAGAATCAATTCTATAATCGCTTCACTCTAAGGCAATCCCGTGGTTCAGCTTACCGCAACGCACTCGACTGACCAATCTATGCAGCCCACAACAAGATTTTTGCGAAGGGCGATGTCGAGGATACCATTTGACTCAAAAGTTCTGTCTGCGCCGTGGCATAACGTTATGCAAGCGTGACGTTCGGCATTGCGCAATGCCAAGGCCCAGATCACATTTCAACTCAAATTGAATGCGCATTGCTGTCATTCGCCGAACTTCCCTTGTTCGCGGCATAGATTGGCCACTCGAGTGAATTGCAGGGAAACAGAACCACGGGATTGCCTTAGAGTGTTCTCTTAAGTCTGTGCGTACATTTTGATGCGTGGGTCCCACTAGTGTCACTAGATACGGTTACAGAGTACCGGCACTCTTCTCTCCTATAGCTCCATGCCTCCGCCGTCACCATTGGTCAGTTCGCATCACGTGACATTTGTTTACACTGCGACGGTTCATGGGCACCGCGATTTCGTTTTTTGTGCGTTTTCTGTCGGTCACCTGTGGTAGTCTCAGCTTATCGTCCCTGCTCTGAGGCTGCGCGCGGCTGACGTCATTCCGAACGCGAATCAAAGATAACGCGCTTCGCAGCATTTCAGCTGCAAAAGTGTGTCCGAAGAGGCCGTGTTGTTACGTCTTCGGCAGTGTTGTTTACAAATGACCTCGTCAAAGATAACGGTGAGGCCGCATAAGCGGCAATCGGGCAACACTGATAAGCACCAAAATGGCCGCCGTTGCTCACTTGCATGCCTCAGTGACGGTACTCTGTATCTTATCCAGTGACACTTGGTCCCTTTATGTTCCTGCCACAACATCGTACACCTGTTCTCGAGAACTTATATTCTAGTATAGATAGCTTGCACTGACCTCCCCGTAGCTGCCATGTTTGTGACCCACGGGCACGGCGAAAGGCGGCCCACTTCGCACACTGGTGCTCATATCTTTCGGAGCACAAAAAAGGTGGAAGTGCGTCACAAGAAAGGGTTGTGATAACATCATGTGCAAGCTATGTATTTGAAAGGGCTACTGTTCAGTTGTTGCTGAAATCCCCCAGGCATAAAAATTTGTACCAATTACTTTTTAGCTGTTGCATTTTTTAGCTTTGTTTTTCATGCCGTGAACTTCCAGGTGCTCAAGAAAAGAAGGAAACATACGGAGAAAACTTCGTAGCATTTGTCCTCACGAAAGTAATGTTTTGTGGGTGGCGTTTACAGAAGGTGTCACATCTCTGCATGCACTCACCACGAAGTTGCTTTCCGTTCACGTGGCGTAATGCTGCCCACGGAACAATTACACGCGCTTTACGCTCGTCCCGTCCATGAGTTTTATTTTGAATGGAATTTCTTATGCCTCATTTGGCTTTGTCTTGTTTGTATCTCATAACGCCTGTGTGCTTCACACATCGCGCGACCATAGGTGCCCATAACCCATCGGGGAATCACAGTGGTGGAGATTATTCACTGCAGAAAGCCATTTGATAGACCCCTTTCGGGGCACGGGCTCTCGTTTAAACGGTGTTCGGAGTAAAGCGACGGAATTTGAAAATCGCCTGTTTCGGGCATCTGTCCCGAAAGCAGCAGGGGGGACCTGTCACTTCGGTGTCTCTTTCATCCCATCCACGCGACGGGTTATCACACTCAAAGTGGATGCTTTTGAAACGAACAAAACACGAAATTTCGTCCCACGTAAGACAGCGGGGTACAAGTCACGTGCTGGCCATACGGGGCGTTTGATCCGCCGTCCTGGCCTATGGAAGTGCCGTAGTGCATGCTACGAAAGAACTAAAGCTATCGGGGTTCCTTAACGGGCTCCGACAGATAGATATACTGCTGTTCCTCAACCTCTAAAATAGAGGCGTAACGCCTCTGCCGTCACAGCAGCGCTACACATAACAATTAAGTTTTGATCATATGGCTGGAAGATACTGAAAGAGTTCGGGCAAAATCACTCGCTACATTTCATTAATAAAAAATGGGTCACGTCATGATTGTACGTTTATGCAAAAAGGCACCTAAATTTAAGTCGAGCACACTAATATAGCTGTGGTTTCACTGAATGTTTTGCTTACTGTATATAATCAAATAGTTATAGATCTCATAGGCAAATACAAATCATGAGATTTGTTGTTTTGCGATTTCACTTCCTCGAACACAGGGATGCGAGGCGAATTAATAGAAATCTAAAGAAAATTTAGTTCAGTCGCGTGCTTTTTTGGGGACGGTGAAGATCGCTCAGTTCGACTACTTATTAACGGTTCCATAGAAAGGTCGCACAAGAAATATCGAATATCTTCTTTCAACGCAGCAGAAACACACCGCGACCAATCAAAACTACTCATAATAATCGAAAGACAGCAAATCCAATTCGTGAATTCCTGGAGAACCAAATTTATCCTGTATCGATGCAGTCCCACGTGCTTGGCCAACGTCACACGCACCCGTCTCAGGTATTATACAGTGATTTGGTTCCGTGGACACCTATAGACATAAAAGGGGGGAGTAGGCCCGAGGTTGCTTCATGACCCGGGCACCCGCAGACCTAGGTCTCGCTCCGACGACGCAAAGGCTCCAAAAATCCTCTTTGAACAAGCACAAACGAGCCCAGCGCCCACAGAACGTATCCTACACTACGTAGACGGACTTCCTGAAATCACAAAATAGCGGCCAACACCCAAACAATAAAAATGCACTCCGGGCATGCACTAATCTTAAAAACACCCTCATACTATTCCTCGCTATAATTTCCGCATAGAGCGCCGTAGCTGGGAGGCATGGATCACACCTTCTCGTCAGCTTAGAAAATAGTATTGGGCCACCCTTCCGAGATATATTCGAAACACCAGAACTACATGTCTTGACGTCAGTGATAAGCGAAGACGTCCCGAGACACGGGCTTCAGAATGAAATTCTCTCTTTCTATCTATATCTCCTTTTCTGTTTCTATCGAGTAGAGGAAGCAACTGACGTTGGCCTTGAAAAGTGAGATGTGCGTAAAACCCTGGCTTTCCCCAGCGCGGAAGCACAGCGAGGTGCCAGTCTGGGGGCTTTGTTTCAACATCTCTGGCTAAATCCGGGCACGCAGTAAAATGCAACCCTTTTCGTAACAGCCTCCACTCTGCAAGCATTGTCAAGTGCATACAAAGTGACAAATGAGACCGTAACTGAACCCGGACAGTCTGGACTCCGCGTGGCAGCCTAGCAAGCGCTGTCTCCGCAGAAAACGACGCCCGCCGGCGTCCTCCTGCTGCCACCTGCGGCCTGCAACAACTTAGCGGCTGAGGCACGGCCTAAAGCGACCTGGGGGTAACGCGAACAACGTAAATCACTCGCGTCTGTCGGCTCCAATGCACGCGCCCCAGTTGAAATCGCTGCGGTTGTAAGCGCGACAGCACCGACCGCTTTGCCGACGTTGCTCGCAGCCGTCCGGGGGAAAAAAAAGTGACCCCTTGTACCTTTTCACCTGTTGTTAGCTAAAAAAAAAACTTTATGTAATTGGTATAAAAAAATTGCATAGAGCGTGACGACGGAATTCCCCTATACGAGGACGTACATTATTTTCGTGCGCTGTAAATAAAGGGCTACGCACATAAATAGCTACACGAAAGCTGGAGCCTGATACTCGCCTTGAAGCCTGTTTCGAAATACGGTGGCGGAGGAAAGAGGTGCGCGAATTCGCCTTTTAATATTCACAGTAATACTTATATACCTTTTTAAACGCGTTAAATGACTCGGTAGGTAGAAAATTAAGCGTCTCTCGCACACAGAGGCGCACCGAATTGCGAACGCCGCAATGAGCTTAAGTAGAAAGCCTGAGTTTTTTTGAAAAAATGGGCAAAGTAGGTTTAGATCGGAATCGAACCTAGGACCTCGAAGCACGCATCCCCAATGCCACGACAGCTCAAAGGTTCTGGCTCTCTAAAGGGGGTGGATGCGTTGTGGCTTTCGATTTGGAAACAGGCGTCGGAGCCATGTACCGAGGCCTACACTCTTAGTCGCGTCCCGGATGGCGTCCTATTTATATGCGGTGGGCATCCTCAACACCGTGATATAAGAGGCCCTGACAGACTTCTTTTCCGTGACAAAACCTCAGGTGGTTACAGCACGCTTATATTCTGCGCCAACGACCCGTGTCACGGCTATAAACTAGCGGAAAACCTGACGCCAGGAAATAAATGAAAAGAGGGGGGCAATCATGAAGCTCTGAGCGATATGTGTGGCTTGCGGCGCATGCGCGTATTCCCAATCACACAATGGCCCGCGACCTTCCTTTGCGGTGGCCGACGACGAGCGCCCGGGGACGCGGTGAAAGCCGAAAAACACTAAAAAAAATCTTGCGCGCACATGCGCAGTAGGAGTGGAAAAAAGTTCGCGCGTGGCGAGCGGAGGTCTGGTGATTTGTCTTTACCGCGCGTGCGCATTATGGAGTAATTTCAGCGTGGGGCAAGTTGGGGTCCCGCGCTTTGACTCTTGCTCTGTATAGTTCATACTTAGTTCCGAGCATTCACACTTTATTGACCACGTTCGCTTCCGCTGACATCAAATGTGTGCTTCGAGGTCGGTGTAACAGTGGAAGCAACTGCGAATGCGATGGGTTTATTAGGGCCACCGGGAACGCAAGCCAAGCAGCGGTGCCATGTGAAGCCGGCTGGTGTGTGTATTACGGGCATAGCCCGGTTGAACACGAGCGGATAGGTAAGTCCCTGGATTTCTTTTTTTTTTTTTTCGATGGATGGGGGAGCGCAGACTGTAAGAATTTGTGTTTGCGGACAATATAGAAAGGGCCACGAAATTACGCCTTTTGCGTCGTCGTAAGAAGCCCGCGCCAAAACCGTTCTCCGATACCCGGGATCGTACGATAAATTTGACGTGCTTTATAGAGAGGATTCGGTTTCCCAGTGCGGCGGCCGTTTTGGGATCCAGGAGAAAAATGAAAACGCTTGCACATGTGAGGTACTTCCGTTGCCGAAATGAGTATACCGTGGTGCCATAATGAATTTGCATTTTTACATGCGTCCTATTGTCGAGGTCAAGCCACATAAAACGCAGTTTGAATTTTGTATTTTTCAATATTCTATGGCCACTGCTTGTCATTTTCGGTAGGCGTAGCAAAACGTTAGGTAACGTTTTTTCGTAACTAGGTGTTCGCGTCGTCGTTTCGGCTAGTGAATTTTCTGGCACGTTGAGTAGTCTGGATCCTGTGTCGATTTGGAAACTTCCTTATGGTGCGTTTAAGTGGTAAAGTTTTCACACGAAGCAACATTCATGAGTAACACCAGTCCCCATCTTGTTGTGTTCGGCACGGCTGTCGTCTGTCTGAAGTGCCAACTCGCGGTTTGCAGAAACATGATAGCATTGGCAGCGCAAACGCGCCGCGGCGCCGGCGTAGCGGTTGCTCAAAGCGGTGGCTTCTAATGTTGTTACAACGCCTTCTCTAAAGGCGGTATACTGGAGGCTATGGTTGTTACAGATGCGCTGGCTGTTGCTCGGTGCGCGCAGTTTACCTATGCTTTAGCAAAAAAATATTGCTAGCAGTTCTGTTCGATTTTTCATAATGTTTGGCGCCATACTATTGGTGGAAATTGTTTCCTAAAAAGAAACTAGGGCACATTACCTCCCGTGTGTAACAGCGAACAGTTTTTTTGCGACGTCCAGTTGACGTGCCGGCGTCAAATAAAATTATGGCAAAGTTTTCTCGTACGCCTTTGGACTAAAAAACCGCTCGACCTTCCTATGTATATGATGAAAACGTCCTTTTGGAGGGCGTCTGAATCTAAAGCAGTAAGAAAGAAATAATTGCCTAAACTACAGTGATGCACCTGTCTGATTTATGGTATTTTCACATATCTGCTAAGGCGTTGGTGATACTTCTGCTGCGCCCCTTCAGGCTGTACTGTTTTGCCGCCGATAAATAACACCACAATTTTGTACCTGGTCACTTTTTCAACTGCTGTTTCTTTTCTTCACGCAGTGCCAACACAGCAGAATGCTACCCAGAATGCTACCACATTTCAGTGCGACGAAATTCCGGAAGCAGCAGCTCCCGGGCCAAATATTGCTTGGGGGATTTTACAAAGCCCTTCTACATCATCGGAAGTGGTGTACCTGGACCATCATTTGAAGCGCGGAGAAAGTACTTTTTCTTTGTTTAGTAATATATTACATTAGGTCATGAGATACCTGTCAGCTTTAGGCCAAACGTTTGGCGTTATACAGTCAGGAGCCTGCAAAAAAGATGAGTTTCCTCCCTGTTCAGCAAGCTGCTGAAAATTCCATAAATTAAAGCAATAATTTTTTCTTGACAGGTCCTTATTTGCTCTTCCACAAAAGAATATTTTCATTTGTGTGTTCCACAATTGCAATCTGCTAATATTTGTATTTGTTATTTTAGTATAAGTATTTCGTGTTCATATTTGTATTTTTGATATGAAATAAAAAGAAAACATTGTTCCTTCGGCATGGTGTCATTAATGTAATTTTCATCTCACACTTGTGCTTGCTCATGAATTCGAGAATGACAAAATACTTAAAATTTACATACCCAACTCAGCTCTCTGTTTATGTCCCAAGCTTGTATAAGTAGACTATCACTTCAAGATCCGGATAGGTTTAAGGTATACAGATACTTGCTTTACAGCTTTGCTTGCAACATGGCCTTATAAATATATGGAGTTTTTTTTTAATTCGGGGTATGTGCATTGAGACCTGATAGATCAGGTGGCAAAACACTGAGATTATAAAGGTAAAACCTCATTGCATGACAACTGAGGTTATGAAGATGTTCCAGAAGTGCACAAATCACAAATGTGTTAGTGCAATTGCAGCCATTGTAACCCACTTATTGGTGGCATTGTTTTGTACGGTCTAACCTTCAGATGCACAAGTGTGCGTTCATGACCGAGTGCTATGGTTTTGGTAAACGGCCTTGAAAATGTTGAAAATGCTGAACCGCGACCTTGCACTTCCGCGTAAAATAATATAACTCCTTAATAACAGAAGCGCGAATGAAATGAGGCCACTTAAAAAAAATTGCAGAAATTAAGAGAATTGTCTACTAATGCCCAGCATTCTTATGCCGCTTCTCTTGAGTGTGAGTCTTTTAGAGACAAATTTCTGTTTGTGCAGTTATCTCCATTTACCCTATTACAATGATCACAGGTAATATTTGCGCCAAATCTGCATTTTTTGTAAATGAAGGGTGTTACACGGCTCACCATTTTCCGTATTTTTTATATTTTTCTTGGTTTTTAGTTTTGCAAAATTATGTTCGGCCAATTATCTCGATCTACGCTATGATAACGATTACAAGTGGAATTTCCGCGAAATCTGCATTATTGTGGAAATGCAGGCCGTTATACTGTTTGCCAGTTTCCGTCATTTTTTAATACTTTTCTTAATTTTTGGTTTCTCAAAATTTGTTTCGACCAATGATCTTTATTTCCGATATTATGACGATTAAATGTGGAACTTCCGCGAAAACTGCATTTTTCTGGAAATGCAGGCCGTTACAAGTTACACGGCCTAGCGCCCATCCGGTCTGCGCGAGAAAACGCTAAGATATTCTTTGTGTGTTCGCGATTACCAATTCTTCAGGCGACGCAGCAATTCTGCAGGCGTCGGGACACAATGTTATATAGAGTGAGTAATTTATTATTGGTTCATTACATTACCAGAGACGTAAATTACTAGCGCCCCCTATTACAAAAATAAAGGTGAAGGCATGTAACCACACCATCAGAAGAGCTAAGACGAGCAGAAAAAATTCATTGCACCATTTCATGCTTGGTATACTTGCCCCTCGTTACCAGACATCTCTTATGTTCAGCGCCCGACAGTGTGCCTTACGTGCTAGTTATTTGCATGCATTGTCATAGGGGGCACTTTCCGGCAATGTCCAAGTATACTTTTGGTAAGAAGGCCGAAGAACTGTTATCAATTCCGTTTGCATCGACGGAATAAATCACCGCATGGCGCATCATACTGTTGAATCGGGCACACAGCATGACAAAAGGTTTCCGCTCGTACAAATGTACTTAAAGCCCCCAAACCGTAGTATTATTCCTCTTTGGTAGAGTGATTAAAAAACGGTGGTCTAAAGAAAGTCACTCGCCGCCGAATGTGTTATTTAGGACTCCTGCTTGACGCGCAACAGCATGCAGAATACTTATACGCCCATGTTTGCTCTCCCCAGCAACCCGTGGGTTGTGGCGCAGTGGTTATGATACCCGCCTCTTCATGTGTTGTAGTAGACACAGGTTCGATTCTCCGTAGGGTTGCGTGTGTGTGCCTATGTGCACTTTGTGTGTCGCGTATGATGTAACATGTGTTAGAGCGTTCGTCACGGGATTCTGACGTTGGCCTGGCAATGCGAGCGAAAAAAAAACGGATAAGCTCAATTCTGGCCGAGTGCCTTGTTTTTTCTTTTTTTATGTGAAAAGCAACAAGGCCGCTTATTTGAGGGGCCGTTTGATTTGGGGGCCGCTTCGTAAGCTGGAATAGATTAGCATAACGGGCCGCGTAGAAAAATTACGGCCAGTGGCCTGCCGAACACACGGCCCGGTGTTTAGGTGGCCCGCTGGTTAAGCGGCCCTCAATACGGCCGCTTAAACGCGGGGCCCGTGTTCGGTGGGCCGCGTGTTTGGCGGGCCGCTTGCGCGTGAGGCCGCCTGAACCGCCGCTTTATAAGCGGCTTTAAAATGACGCGGCGACCCGCCTGCATGCGGGTCGTATAACCAGGAATTGACTAAGAGTGTATTGTAATGGGCATGAGCATGCCCATTACTGAAGTAGCAATAGGCGAGCAGCAAAGTACGTTTCCGCTGAATGCCCTCCTTGCTTTGAGATGCATCAGCGGGTAGGTGCGGGACTGACTTTAGGCCTAGCGTTCCGCTCTGAGTTCAAACATCTCAACCAGTATCACCGCAGGTTTACGTACAATGAGCGTAACGCTACTTGGCATGTCGTAAGGCTCAACGTCACGGCTACCCAGTGTTAAGCCTACATATAGGCCTAACAAGAGCGATTGTTCAAAGCTCTTATCATAATAGCGAGTGGAAGAAGAAAAAGACGCAAGGGGAAAGATTAAAATGAACATGAGAGGGCACGTGATTTCAGCACGCGCCACCCAAAGCTTCACGCTCAGGCTACTGCCTCACTCAGAGGCGCAGCAGTCCCCAGAAATAGAGAGTGTTTTGGCGACGCCTGCCATTGCGGCATATTCGCTGTGAAATGGGACCCTAAGGCTTTCGCATTCATTATATCATAAGGACTACTCAGGTGCCCTTGTAAGTTTCAAAAGTGATTTCGTAAGTAAAGACAACATAACCACCCGCCCTCCCCCTTTCTGTGGTAAATACTGCGGTGAGGCAAAATGATTTCTGCTATGCGGCCAATTTAGAGGCATCCATTTTAGCGCTGAAAAGTTGGGCGCAGTCTGGGACTTGGGTGTGCCTTGAAAGACCAGTATAGCATAAACTGTCTTACCCTGCGTTGCTGGTGGTCTGTAGCTTTTCGGTTTTAGACGCAAAAGGGCGCTCCTGTAGATACTAATCGGATTCATTTATCAAGCTGTATTTAGCAAAATTCCCTTAGCCCCCTCGGCGACATAGGCGTACTCATTACTCCCGCGCACGAAAAATGCGGATTTTGTACGTTTTCTGGACGACGATGTGAAGATTGTAGATCCGCTGGCGGCATCAACACAATAACAGCCTATTTGAACATTCCTCTCAGAGCATCTTTGAACATTTCTGAATGCACGGGCTTAGCTTCACGCAAATATGGGAGGACGCTGCGCTCATAGCCGGGTATAATGGAAGGCCGCGCAGTATTGGCGGTGAGCGCGAACACAGGCGGCGCTGCGAAGCCCGCCTCCGTGACGTCAGCTTAGGGATTCTCGCATTTGTCGTCTGCTTCACTCAGGCTCGCTCTCCCTGCTGTTTCTTTGCGCTCGGTCAACGTCTGATGCTTGTCCGCACCAGAATTGGCGTGTGGGTAACTTTTTATCATAATAATAGGCTTAAAATCGCATACACGAACTCATGGTGTCAATTAAAGTATAGTTTTGGATACCGCTACGGGAGAAACATTGCCGGCGCCACCCCATTCCTTGCGAAGCCGGTCCTGAGCGGAGCGCGAAGAGTCGGAGCTAGGCGCCAGCTTCTCAAGTAAGCATTCGAACAAAAGGAACAGTCAGCTGCTAATAACCGACAACAGCAAAAATGGAAGACCAAAACAAATTCTAGGCCTTCAGGGCTGTTGGCTTTGGCAGAAGGCATTACGATTCCCGGTAATCATATGTAAGGTAAAACAGTTTTTGCAACCTTGCCGAACGCTCGAACGTGTTTTGTCACATCACTTTAGGTTGTAAAGGCATGAAAATTTGCCGACATGCACTATAGACTGCGAAAACTGTAGGTTAAGTTCCAAATAACCCAGTGTGTATATACGCGCGTGCTGATTCTATACCAGGCATCTAACCACTATGGAGGTTTATTGAGCAAAACGAGTCACGTCTTCGTTAAATTTATAGTAACATATATGTTTGTTAAGACCTGGAGGGATATTTCGGTACATTTTGCACAGCCATATCTTCCCGATATTCGGATATGCGTTATAGGAAAATTGCACTCAAGAGGAGGAGGAGGAGGAAGCGGAGGAGGGGAAAACTTTATTTAACGATTAAATCGATCTGGTTAGTGGGACGGGTCCTCAGTCCAGGACAAGAGAGTAAAAGTAATTTTCTTCAAATCATAGAACGCCATCCCGAGTAGAATAGGATTTGTTCTTCGCGCCTGGAAGGGTTGAAAAGCAATAAAGAGCTACTTGGAATTCTTCTTCGGTTTCGATTCTTGTAATATACGCAGGTATACTATTTATTACGTTAGTTAGCTAGTATATCATGCCTTCAACACTGTAATCATCTCATCATTGTTCGAGTTGAGAGTCAGTTCGTTATGATAACGATATACTTACGATAGAAATTCGGAGCACAAAAGCCGCCTTCGAGTACGTACTGTGGACCACGTCGTTTAGGGCGCGATCGCGGGGGCGTAGCACAAGCCTTCTCATTGTATTTGCATTTGAATAAACAAAGCACGTTGCGGATATGCACCTTCTTGCACGCAGTCGTAATGAAAGCCAATTTGTGAAGTAGGGAATGTATGACATACAACATGAAGGAAGTATCCACATGACCTTTGTGAGCCTCCCAGACATCCCGAAACCTCCTAATAAGAAGTTGGTGACGGCGCAGAAAAATTAATGCGGTGGGCAGAAAAAAAGCAAGAAACATTAATCTGATACAAGACAAGAACGAAAGAAACAGAAGAAAGCCGCTTTATTTCCTGCTGTGCGATGCGCGTGTAGAGGCCGCTGCTTGGTAGGTAGCATTAAACTGTTGAGTCTTCATAGGAGCATCTCAAAAATACTGCAGGGAAGCCTACGCATTTTGAAGACTTATCGAGAAGCTCTGATCGCTGATTCTCGCGAATAAGCAAGAAACGATCTTCTGACCGATACTCTGAAGAAAGATGTTCTCTATCTCTTCGTGTGTTGCAAACTTGTGGGGGATACAGCTTCAAATTATTCAGATGCGTCAGAAGCTGGCAAAATAACTTAGTCGCTAGAAACACGCTTTTTAACGCACTACAGCAACGAAGCTGGTGATTTCACGCCCAGGCACTGCTGCCCCCCACAAGCGGAGTGTAGCAGACGACAGCGGCGCGAGTCCCTAAGCCGACGTCAGAGCCAGGGGGCGCCACTCAAACATCTCACCGCCAATAGCGTAATTAGTACCGGCAGTACCAACCCTTGCAGTTTAGATGAACAGTGCGCGGATGCGATAATTAGGGTCCGCAGTTTGAAGCTCGAAAAGTTCAAAAGAGGTGAGAATTGAGGAGAGAAAAATGCCAAACGGTCGGAAAAGAAAGATCAAGTGGGCCGTTTCAGAAGCAACCGCAAAAAACAACTTTTTGCCGGTTATAACAGCTCCACTTTGTCGGACGCGACAAATGCTGAGGTATAAATCCACTTGAGATCGCTAGTATTACAATACAATGTGGCTCCTATGACAGCGACGAAAAATAACACCTTTTGAAAAAATAATAATAATAAACTGCTTTTTAAATTATTATACAACGAACGATGGCACTTTTGTCTTTTGGTTGATTTTTATTTTTGCCAGTTGCTGCTGAGCGAAACAACCTAGCATTCAAGCCCACAATCTGCGTTGTGGTGTTTTTTAGTCCACTCAGATGCCGCACAAACAGTCAACAGATGGTCAGCGTGGCATTTATGAAGGACAAGTGTATTGTGCAAAGAGAGTGGTATTGAATTCCGCCGCAGGTGGGAGTTCTTCACGAGCCTGTCAAAACATTACAGGCTGACAGTAGATTCCCATTATGGCTGTAAGCTGAAGCTCGTAGTTTGCACGGAAGCTGAAATGGGGGCATCGTATTTGCCTTCATCATTTACACACAAAAAAGCAAGATTGCGACCAATGCCTCAATTTCATATGATCTCCCTCATTTTGTTGGCCACATTGGGCACTTTATCATTCCCGGAAGTTATTGCCGTCAACAATGCATTACGATGGCGTATACTCTACATTGTCACGCTTGTCAGGGACATGTACAAAGAATGAAGTTATTATACATGGCATTGTTTATGGGGCTGTCACACTCGCCCCAAGTTTTTAAATGTCAACGTTTCTGTGAAATGAAACTGCTGTAGTATATGGGACATACGCACTGAGGGCAGAAATGTAAGTGGGGGTGGGGGTGGGGGATTTACAACTGAAAGTAAGTATAAGAAAGTACTCAAATATAAAAGCGGTATTTACATAGTTAAGAATACCTATATCGACAACAGTAACAATAAAAACACTCCAGACTGTAGGTAACAGATCTTATTTAATTAAAATTGCATAAGTTTCTAAGCTTACAGCGATAATCCTGAATGACAGGCTGTTCTTACAACTTCCATCGCCGAAAGAAAAAAACATTTTTGGCAGCCAGAAGTCTGATAATTATAAGCCTACCAGATTTCTCTATGTTATAATCTCGAATGCGATTAAGCATACTTGGTAGGTCGTTTCAAAAACGCGCCCAGTATTAAACTATTAACCGCAATATTTAACCTTAGCTTTTGTAGCAGCGCAAGGTTCCGGCAAAACATGTTACGCTGCGAAACTCGATTTCTTGCGAGAACTGTACCTGAAGTGCAGAGCCGGTGCAAACAAACAAAAATGGTCGTGGTAAAGATTTTACCTCGAGAACCGGCAGTGCTGTCGACGCCGCTGTCAGCCGTCCCTTCATTACAATAAAAACTGGCACCGACCAAGAATGTTTAAAATCCAAAGAAAGACGTTTCGGCTCCCGTGCGGGTGCCTTGTTCACAAATCACGGTTGGTTGCCTTGTTGCCTTGTCACGGTTGCCTTGTTCACGGGTGCCTTGTTCACAAGGATTTGTGAACAAGGCACCCGTACGGGAGCCGAAACGTCTTTCTTTGGATTTTAAACATTCTTGGTCGGTGCCAGTTTTTATTGTCATGTGTTTTCCTGACCAGACGGGTTTCCGACCAACCCTCGATTTCGTCCCTTCATTGATGAACCTGTTTTCTCGCCTCCCCTTGAGCAGTGCGCAACATGGACGTGTGAATTCACCGCCGACGCACATCCGATAATCTGCGTTAAGTATAGCTGTAGAGGCGAGTATTGGCGAACGCATGAAGCAGTTGCGCTCTCAGCTACTTAAAGCCTGCATCGCGCCAACCACGCGGCAGCCCACATCGAGTCGCCTTTTCATCATTAAGCTGGCAAAATATTGTACCTTCTATGTTCCTTATGACCACTTCAGTAGAGCCCTGATTTGCACAACAGAACCGTAGCACGCTCCCCATTCTACGACTTCCCCTTCCAGCGTCGGCGCGAATGTAAATAAAACCGGAGTATGGCCTCTACTGCGGTTCGCGCTCAAAAACGAATAACTCACTTCTGTGTAAAGAGAAACGTGCTGTATTTTATAGCGGTGTTTTATGGTGGAAGTAATGCAGTATAGAAATATCGTAGTTCGGATCAAGGCAATGACTTTAATATCAAACGTTAGCCTAATGTTAACGATATGTGTCAAGGTACACTCTCTTCTTAATAAAGGGGCATATATGTTGAGACCACAGAAAATTACGCAAATTTCTGCCATCCCTTTATCTCTCAAACGGGTGGTGACAATGCTCAAAGTTTGAGTCCTTCCCATGGAACATACTAACCAATTAGCTCCAAAGGCTTCGAGGAAGCATTCAAATATTTCTAAGCTTTGGTTATGGCCCTGCTTGCAAATCCCTTTGCAGCATTCTCGAACATTTTCGTGCGGTAAACGTTAAGACCCTCATCCATAGATGCGAACTAGAGTTCGCAACTGCATCATCACATAGTGAAACCACATTTATTAGTTCGGAAAGGTATTGGCTAGCTTGTAACCTCACAAGCAGGGCCAAAACGTGCACTGCGAAGCGGGCTTAATCAGGGTGGAGGTCCTGCTTAGATGTTCCAACACTTCAAGGGAACATGAAGACAAAATACAAGTTTGGTTCATTTAACCGACTGCTTCGTCCAATTAAACTAAGTAATGAAGAAAACGGGAAGTAGTCCCGATTCACTAGACAACTTATCACCAGCCCTTATGGCGTCACAGAAATGTGTATGTGCGAACAACGGCCACCGACCAAAGTCAGCGACAAGAAACTTGACTGTGGAATTGTGGTGGTGCCTCTAGTTCTGTCTGAGTGTTGACATGGATTTAGCCACTTTAATGTTAACATGAGGTTAGCACTCTGATAACGGTTTTTAGTACTTCCACTATTACGTCACTGCTGATGTAGTGCAGCAGGAAATTAAAAGTTAGTCTTTTTTTTTTCTGCTGAAAACAACGCCCTTCGGGACCGGAATCGGGTGGAGGGAGTTACCTAAGGCTAGTTCTTTCAAAGAAAATAAGGTTGCATTTTGCCTTCACGGTTCCATTGAAGGGGTCATGAAACACATTTTAAACATTGTGAATAAAAGTGCGCAGTCATTAAGTTCCGTGTTCAAGGACTTCTGAGTGGTATAGTGCTTTTTAGCGAACATCAGAAAGCTCAGAATTACGCTGCAAAGTTTGCTATTTCATGCTCAAATTCTAGCACGAAAGTGTTTTATTCCTGGACACACCAAGATTTCACTGACGTCATATCCATCACGGAAATGACGCCAGTACACCTTTGCCGACGCGATCCGCCAGCAGGACGTCGCTCGCCAAACATACCACAAGACAGCCGCCGACCCGCCAATCACGCTCAGCTGCCGATTTCGCTGCGCATTTCACTTTCATGTTTTACCGATTCCTATGATAGAGGAATCAACCACAGTTTTTAAGTCATCGACATCTTTTGCCACAATTGCGCGTCCCGATGCTTAGATCCCCGCTATCGCTAAGCTTTACTGCGCTTCCGGAAACGCACATTGCAAGTGTCGCCATCGCGTCGACGGCCCTCCGTCTGCTGTTGGAACTTTCGATGACGACGAGGACGACGGAGGCAACGAGCTCAGCAGGCGAAAAGCCGATGGAGACAAAGACGACTCGGCGAGGCGACCAGATAACTGAGCATTACGAGGTACTTTGTAAATATTGTAAATATATTTGCTTTCTATCGACGACGGCCTCCTCCATTGCCTCCCTGGACTTTCTTCCACAGCACCGACGCTTTTCTTCAACTGGGAGGAGGAAAACACTTTTATCGGAAGGGAAGGCTCTGGGCCCACAGGGAGGCTTACACACTGTCGCGGTCGCCTATATTTAGCTTTTTTCACGGGGTCACGAAGAGAAAAACACAACCTTATTCAATTTGAACGAACCATCCTTTGCAAACTCAATCAACTCTTTCCAGCCGCAAAAGAAATTTCTTTATTCGAAAAAACGCAAGAAATACGGGAAAACTTTCACATTTCGGGCTACACAACGTCATCATTGACGTGATAGCTGCGCCAGCGATGTAATAAATGGAAACCCTAGAAACACAATTGCCAAAGCGTTGATTGCACGTTAACATTGAAGCGATATGACCAAACGGAACCAACGAGGCCAGTGCAATCGTCCAGTCACGTTTCTTGGCGGTGACTTTGATTGATGGCCGCCAATAGCGCAAACAAGACTCTCTGGCGTCATAAAGACCTCGCCAGAAAGTGTCTTGGAAGTCGCCCCTTCCGCACCCGTGTTCTTTATCATCTAGATAATTATTTTAAGTTTGCGATAAAATTGGCATGATTTTTTTAGGACGAAGCATGCAGTCTTTTTTTCTATAAACCAAACTTGCATACTGTCTTCATGGCCCCGTTACAGTATTCAGCATTACGTTCGCACCAAGACCACGCGTGCATCTTGTGTGAAGGTACTGTGAAGTTTGCTGAAGTTAGGTGCTCGTTTGCACGTCACAACGGAGCGCGTTCATACATCTCATTGAGCAGTGCGTATACCGCAGCGCTTGGTATACGCACTTGTCCAGTTTGATTCGAATGGTCCAGTTTGACTATAAGAGTTCATTGTTTTAAGCGCCCCTTACGAAAATCTATAGACCACTTTGTTGTGAGTTCTGCAAAGAAACCACAAAATGTGGTTGATTTTTCTGTCATAGGAATCAGCGAAACACGAAAGTCAAATGTGCAGCCAAATATGCAGCGGAGCATGATTAGCGGGTCGGCGGCTGTTTTGTTGGTGTGCTTGGCGAGCGACGTCCTGCTGGCGGGTCGCTTCGGCAAAGGTGTACTGGCGTCATTTCCGTGACGGATATAACGCCAGTGAAATCTTGGAGTATCGCGGCATAAAACCCTTTCGTGTTAAAATATAAAACCCGAAAACGACCAACCCTAAGTACAACGTACTCTTTAGTACCAAAGGTTGCTTTCCCGCAAGAAGACCCTGTATGCAGAGGTGCACCCTTTACAGGCCGCTTGCTCCGTTGTACTCTTTTTCTGATGGAGGCGAAAAGCAAAAACGCCCGTGTGCACGAGATTTCGGCGCACGTTAAAGATCCCCAGGTGGTCAAAATTAATCCGGAGCCCTCCACTACGGCGCGCCTCATCGCCTGCGTTGCGTCGGCGCGTTAAACCCTACAATCAATCAATCAATCCGTTGTACTGGCGTAACATCCGTGGCAGATATGACGTTAGCGAAATCTTTGTGTATCCGGGAATAAAACACTTTCGTATTAAAAAGGTAGCTACTCTTGTTTCACGTCCATGCTCCGAAAGGACCCAATGCGCAGTTTTCTGTGGGGTGTACACAGATCCCAGCGTGTCGGGGAGAATTGAGGGAGTGGAGCAAATATTGGGCATTTCATCTAGCTTTTTTGTTTAGGAAAAGGAGGAATATTCGTGCTGGCGTTTGGCGCCTGTCGGTATTTCGACTGTGACCTCAAATCAAATGCTTCGCACCCGGTATCCCTCACGTAGTCACGCGTACCCCTCAAATTAATTTGCGGCGGCCTCGCCGATACTGCAACTATTCGTTTTGATGGTACAATTACCCGGTTTTTGTGTCACACGCATGCTGGAAGAAAAAAATTATGCTCCTTATTGCCGGAACGAAAATCGCCACGCGCAGAGCTGGTATAAATCTGAAGGTTACTATCATCATTACCAATTTTCTGGTACAGTCAGGAAAAAAAGGTGGGGTGCTGTACTGGTCAGTATAGACAAATATTCGGCTCAATATAGATAAATTAAGAAGTGGCAAGAAACGCTACAAAGAGTAGCCACTAAGACAAATCTAACGAAAAGATGTGAGTAACGATTACAGCTCCCACGGTGCGCAATCCTTCGCGCTATTCTCAGTAGCGCGAATCGGTGCGCTTGAAAGCCGATCGCCCAGATTTCGCGCTACCTAGCATTCTCCAGTGATGTCTTATCGTGGCCGTAACTGCAGCTCTGCTGGTTGCATTGTGAAATTTAGCAGGACCGTCACAAACGTTTTTGCCGGATATGAATCTCTGCTGAAATTTCGCGGTAATCATGCGTGTGTCACGCTACCTTCCGCCGATAATGAAGCACTACCTTTTGGTCAACCGCCGCAAGAACATTACAGGGGACCATTCGACTATAATCGCGGGGGACTCGATTCGTTCCCGTTGACACGCTGTTTTTTTTTTTTTTTTTCTAGCTTCGAATATTTCAGACTATAACCGTTGCTACGAGTCCCAAAAGCCACCAGTAACCGTTGGGAAATCACGACCATTTTTCCCCAGAGCGCATCATTCGCTACATGTGCGAGTTCCCACGCCAAGTTCTGTCGACGAGCCTCCTCTTTTTGCGGGTACTCGCGTGACGGTTACCCGATTTGCATCCGCCGGCCCCAGCGAAGTGAGCGAGCACAGTGAACTAGTTTTCCGCGTCGATTCGCAGGGAAAGCCGTGCGCGGGCGTTCGTGTGCGAATCGACGCGTGTCTCATCCGTGCGACCCACCGGGCCGTGGGCATCGCGCCCTCGTCGCTACTCACAGTATGTTTCCTTGGCGAGCCGGGCGACCACCTCCCCTTTGAGCTTGCTGTTCTTCTTGCCCATGGTGGGCCGGGCCTCTTTGGGCTCGAAGACGGGCAGACAGACGGGGCTGGACGATCGCTGAGCGCCGCCGCGGAGTCGTCACGGCCGGCCGGCGCTTCTCCCTGGCGCGGCTGTTTCACCTCCGGTCGCCGCGGCGGACGCAGGGCCGCATCGCCCGACCAGAGCAGAGGCCGCACTGGCTCAGTCCCTCGCTTGCGCTTCGGAGGAGGCGGCGAATGCGGCGACGAGGCGCGGACGACGCGAGTACGTCAGTCACGGGGGGCAGCAGCTACGGTTCGCACAGCGCCAGCGCCAACTGCCGCCGGGTGCGAGCGCGAAAACCTCGGCTCTGGCGCTCTGACGGCGGCGCACGTAACGCTGCCGCTGCTCCTGCCGAATCCTGCCGCGGGGCGCACGCGCTCTCTCCTGGCCAATCTAGTCGCAGGGAGCCGAGCAAGAGCGCAACAAAAGCATAAAATAACGGTTTTGTGCGCGAAAGTGCCGGCGCGTGGCTCCACTGTTGGAGTGCGGCCCTAGGTGGCGCCACGGCGTAAACGGCGGTAAGCTTTTTTAGCGCAGCGGTGGGGCCGCCATCTCTCGCTTAAGATTTTCGCTCAAATCACAAACAACAAAAATATGATCGCCTGCCGCGTTAATATTGGGAGCTGCGGCAGCGCCGCTTTTCCAGCCGTTACCGCCGCACCGTTCAATGCGCCAGGAAACGCGTGCAGAGACGAGCCTCCGATGGCGGCGAGAGAATAATGAGACGGGAGAGGCTCTGATGGAAGTCGTACAATTGAACTCGATGCTTATTTTGCCCAGAAGTGAAACGGTAATTGGGGGTAGAGAAAGTGGCTGGACCTACTTGCTGCAGGGGAAACATTAGCCGCTGCGCCACTTGGCTCACCGGTGGCTGATGCGCTCAAGGCTTATCGCGTGGAGATGAGCGCGGCGCCGGCGGCATTGCCATAGGACTTTTGTTTCGTCCGAGCACGACAGCACCTGATCACGCTGAGGACACGCCAGGATGAAACGATGACGTGGGAAGTTCAGAAACCTCCGCGACAGGAATACTCACAAATCTTCAATAAAATTCACATGCGGATGTTCGTTTCCCTGGCCCTTTTTTTTTCCCCTAAGCTACGCTCATCAATCCTTGCCCTTATATTTACGCTTATCCTTAAGTTGTGCTCATCAAGGTACGCCTGTACCTCGATCGTTTAGTAAAAAACAAAGGTGTAAGGGCTGCTTCGTTCTTCATCCCGGCAAATAGAAAAAAAATCAAACTCAGTTCGGCTTGCTTAGGAAAGCAAAGTCTCGTACTAAACCTTTCCCATACATGAACAAATGAACAAATCTACAAATGAACAAATTACTGACGCGTTTTAAGCCCACAGCACTACGCGAGCACTAAACCACTGTCACCCTAATAAACACATCTTCAAAAAGGATTTTACTACACGCCTACCTTAAATACAACTAAACTTCTATAACCTAAGTATAAACTTAAAGGAATTCAATATGCTCTGTGGTCATGGTGATCGTATTTCTCAAATGAAAGCTTTTGCAGCTGCATAAACGCCTACATAAGGGGAAGCTGGGAGATATCAACATGTAAGGGCGAGCACATTACGCATTAACAAGGGAGCGCAAAACATACTGAGTTTCGCTACACACTATGTTGCGGACGTTTGGTATTGTATTTAACGCCGACACAAACCATAATCAATGTTACAGTACGACTTCCGATTGGCGTAGAACCATCCTCGCCTGAAGCCATTTGTACGTTTCGCTTTACAAAGACAAAGCCAGTAATTCGAAATCCATGGTTGTCCCGTAGCTCCGTAAATAAAGAATAATTTGGTCGTTGTTAGCGCTAATTTTGTTACTTGCATTGTATATTGACTCAGAGCACCTAGACATCTGGGATTGTGCGTAAAACAAGTTCAGGCTGCACCAAATATTTTCGCGAAATGTCAAGAGCCTATTTTCCCCGTATTCTACTGTGAATTTGAAACCATCAATAACCGAGCTGCACGTTGGGCGAGTTGGTAGGTGTTCATAACAAATCACGGCGCCAAGTATGGTACAGACAGAAGAATAACCGCAGGACAAGCGCTGCGTTTGTCCTGTGGGCATTCTTCTGTCTGCATCGTCCTTCGCGCTGTTATTAGTTATGAACATCAAAATCCTTCTAATATTCCGAAAAGAATCTTTCCAACATTTGATTGATTGATTGATTGATTGATTGATTGATTGATTGATTGATTGATTGATTGATTGATTGATTGATTGATTGATTGATTGATGCGTAAGTGGTGATGTCAGTGTCTCCGTGCGATGTACACACTTCAGGAACGACCAGGATATAATAACGTTTCGGATGTCCAACTTGCTGAAGATATCATAGGAATAACTTACGCAGATCAAACCTAAATGACCGTTGGAACGACGAAAGCATGCGAGATTATTGTCATCCGATCGCACTCTATCAGCCATACACTGTCGGCAGAAAACTACTGGCTGCCATTCGTGTTGTACGAGACCCCATTTCGGGAAGCATTTACTTGCAGCTACTGTAGAAGCTACTGTAAACTACCCGGCTACAACGCTCTGAATGCCGCGTCTTCAGCGTTATAAAGAATTCGTGGCCGTGGTATCCATCTGTAATGTACAAAAATCCTTCAAAAATTTATTGCCCCTGCTGCCTGAAAAGCTGGCTTTTTTGCAACAATAGTCTTACCGAGGAGAAGCCAAGTTCAGAAAATTGAGAAACGGGCTTGTGTTAAAGGCAGCTGAACTGATTTCAAACCTTTTCTTCGGTTTCATATTTCGTGTGGGATGTGTGCGGTGATGTATGCGTGACCTTACAGATTTAATTTAGTAAATTTGGTATCTAAAATCCACAAAACACTCAAAACTGGCTTTTCCGATATGCCGCAATTTGCTACCCGCTACTACCCATGGAATTATTTTTTCCCACCTCGGGTAGCGTCATCATCACAGACTACCCAAAGTGGGAAAAAAATGATTTAATGAGAGTTTCGTTACACTGACATCTTGTACCACAACCGTCGAAATCGCCTCGTCTACCCTTCTCCTCATCCATCTCTCAACACCAACGACGCATGCCTCTGGCGACTTAGTACTATAGACCCAGACATACTACAACAAAACAATACTACACAACATATCGCCAACCATGTATCCCTATGAATGTCCATCCTGTAAAACCCCTAACACCACATACCACCTTGTGTGGGCTTTCCCCTACCACCCAAACCCCATCCCTTCCCCTCCTTAGAGCAGTGGGAGTGCGAGCTGACCAGCTGCCTGCTAGAGACGCAGGTTAACCTCGTGTCTCGCACAAGAGCGGCTGCCACTACTCGTGGCTATCCGGACTAGAAACACCACCGACAATAGCACTTCGCTCCAATAAACGTTTCTCACCCCCTCCTCCTCCCACCTCCGGCACATTTTTTTAGGCAAACCGGAATAGCCTGTTGGACGGCAATAAAGTAGTACAAACAACCATCTGTACCATAAAGTTCGTCTAGGCAGTCAATAAAAATGTGAAACCAGAGAAAAAGAACGCAGCGCAAAGAAGTGAAAACACACGGATAACCCGCCGCCGTTGCTCCATGACTAAGGCGTTGCGCTGCTGAGCACGAGGACGCGGGTTCGATTCTTGGCCGTGGTGGCCGCTTTTCTGATGAAGGCGAAAAGCAAAAACGCCCGTGTGCAAGAGATTTCGGCGCACGTTAAATATCTCCAGGTGGTCAAAATTAATTCGAAGCACCCCACTACGGCGCGCCTCATCGCCTGCGTTTCGTCGGCGCGTTGAACCCTACAATCTAGCAAATCAAATCAATCGAAAACACATGGATGGCCATGGAACCAACTGGCCCATTCAAGAGCCTTAGCAAGAAGTACTGGCTCCCAAAGCGCAGAGTGCACGAAAAGTAATCAACCCCAAAAGAAAGCTGCGACTCCAGCTGTCTCTAAGGAGTAAAAATTAAGTTTCAAAGCATAATTTACTCGTTTAGAAAAGATACGTGTACGGAAATAGTACTAAATGCTTGCCATATGTGATATCTGATCGGCTCGCGCGCGAGGGCCATTCCACGAGCTCACCAGCACAACTCCCTTTTTCCAAGGAGGACGTCAACGGAATAGCCACAACTCTCGGATGGCGCACGCAATTGCGGCACTGGCGGAACCCGGACCTGCAGTACGCCCCCCTTTACGCTCTCGACCCGCAGTGTACGTTTCGTATACCTCGCGGTTTATCGAGGCAAACAGAGTGTGCTATACATCGTCTGCGCCTCAAAGTAGCTTATACCAAAAGCTTTTTAAAAATCGGTCTGATGGCATCACCTCTGTGTCCACTTTGCGGTGTACGAGAAGACACCTGTTCTGTGTTTGCCCACGTTTAAACTCGGCGCGAACGACAGCGCGAAGTTTATTGCGGCCGAGAACTCTCAACATGAAGGACTTTTTAGGCCCCTGGAACAGCGAAGACAATGCGGTGCGGGGTTTTAAAGCTCTTGTGCGTTTTCTCAGAGACTCTGGACTCGACTCCAGCCTGTGACCGCCTCTGACTTTTCTTGTTTTTTTTTTATGTGTGTGTGCGTGTGTCCGTCTGGTGGAGTTTCTTTCGTTTTTTTTTTTCCTTTTCTTTTGCATTATCCATGTAAGCATATAACCCCCATCATATGTTCACCAACCAACTGAAGTAGCAAGCCCAGCATTATGCAGGGCTGACCTCTTCGGTCTCATTCAAGAATTTTCTCTCTCTCTCTCTCTCACTTGTTCACTTGCTGCCGGTAAAGCTTACTTTTTAGCAACAATTGTCCTACTAAGGCGAAGCTAAACCTAGAGACTAAAATATGTCCCTTACTAACGGATACTGATGTAAACTTTTTCCTGCCGTATCATTGTTCAAGTTGACTGGGCGTCATGAAGTGAGCATGGTGTTATTCTTTTGATTGATTGTATAGGGCTTAACGCGCCGACGCGACGCAGGCGATGAGGCGCGCCGTAGTGGAGGGCTCCGTATTAATTTTGACCGCCTGTAGATCTTCAACGTGCCCCAAAATGTCGTACACACGGGCGCTTTTGCTTGCCGGTTCCATCAGAAAAGTGGCCGCCATGGCCGGGAAATGGTGTTGTTGGGTTTATTTTCTAGATTCATTACCAGCAATCGCAGGTTCTTGGGTGTACTCAAAAACGAACCACCTCTTCATAGACTTCCAATCACTTCTATTAAGTGCAATCCGAATCTAGTCCTTTCCCCCAAATATTCTAGCGTATTCATTTAACAAAGACCATAAAACTGCCAGCAGATACCCCGACCGGATGGTGGTAACATCCGGCCGGGGTGTTACCACCATCGAATTCATACTCGTGTCGCAAAACCAACCATAGAAACTTCAATTAAAAACCTTCAGCTGGAACGTACAGAAACGAAGGACAGCATTGCGTCCATGTTTCTCTTGACCGTCCTTCGTTTTCGTACGTTCAAGCTGAAGGTTTTCCATTGACCATGAACCAACTCGCCAAATCCCAAGCATAAAAACTTCAGTAGGATGCGTGTCCAGAGAAGTTATTGTCCCGTTGTTGGGTAAATGCCTGTGTTTAGGAATGAAAGCAGTACAACAATAACTTTTGGCCCAAACTCCACTTTTGAATGACTTGCGGAATATACCGGCTCTTGTTAAAACGAAGTCGGAACAAATTTCTTGATTAAGACGAACAACCCTTTTGCTATTTTGGGACATGTTCAATGCAAGAAATGTCCGCTTAAGACGGAATTTTGATAATAAGAGCAAGTGTTCAAGGTCCCTTCGTGTTCGTCTTGACGGGAGCTGACCGTATATGTATTCACCCGGTTGGATTGCTTCCGCAGGGGAACGAATCCTATGCTAATAACCCGTGACAAATGAGGTTGGATCTTTACCCCCAGTTTCGCTGCTTGCAGCGAAGTCAGAGCCCAAATTGAGAAACGCCAAAACAATCTTCATACTGCTCCAGGCAATATTCACGAAGAATGAAAAATTAGAGTCCGGGTGGAACGCAACTCAATCTGACGCGCCTAGAAGATCTCTCTTCACAGTTGCGTCCTAAAGCTCCGCAGTTAACACGCGTCCTGCGCTGCTTCAGGACGCAACTGCAAAGAGAGATCTTCGAGACGTTCGGTATTAACAAGGAAAATGACGATTGCGTGAGCACAACCTCTCTGGCTTTGCACACAAAAAAGCATATCTACAGCTTTAATCACATTCTGCGCCTTCAATCACATTCTGCACCTTCTGGAAAGCTGCGCCTTCCGTATCTTTTTTAGCGTTTCTGCGTATTTATATGTGTGTTGCCGTTCTCTTCAATAAAGCTCCAGTTGATATCTAGAGCTCATTCCGTGTCCCTGTCTCTTCTGTCCCCGTGTAGTGCGCTCTTAGGGGTGAAGCCATTTAGGTGGTGGCTGTGGCTGTTGGCGTCTCCTGCCATCGTCGTCGTCGTCGTAATCGTCGACGTAATTTTCGTTTCATGTAGTCACGGTACTAAAACAACTGGAAACTCGTTTCGCCTCGCGCTAGAATGTAACGCGTACTAAAAAAAATTAGTAGTGGCTTAGCTCTGCTATGCCAGGATATACGTAGCGTGAGCCAAGGTTCAGCAATCCAGTCCAATCCAGTCCAGTCCAGTCCAGCCCTGTCCAGTCACTGCTCCTCGCCCATGCTTAGCACGGCTCTTCACGAGCCACGCAAAACGGCTGTCAAGCGGCTCCGGTGCAGCGTCAGACTTGGCTACGGCACAATTGAGGCGCACAGCTGGGCACGCGCCGGCGCCAGTGCGTCAGCCGCAACTATGACACAACACAATCCAACACAATCCCCTTTAATCCAATCAAATCCAATCCAATCCAAATCCAATCCAATCCAATCCAATCCAAGCCAAGCCAAGCCAAGCCAAGTCAAGTCAAGCCAAACCAAGCCAAGCCATTCCAATGTCCCTTGCGCTTGCGCAGAACGGCCTTTCACGGCACACGCGAAACTGCGCAACCTCGGCCAGTGTAGCTTACGCTACAAAACACCGGGACACTCGTTTACGCCTCGGGCTGGAGTACTTCGTAACGCGTACTACAAAAACACTGGGACACTCGTTTACGCCTCGCGCTAGAGAGCTTCGTGCTTCAAACACAAGAGACTTTTACAGCAAAGCTGCATACCTTTACCCCTCAACGGTCTCATTTCCGTTGGCAAAAACGCAGAGGCGCCGAGGATACACTTTCTACACTGCATGCTTCGCCCCTCCCAGGTTTCACGTTAGTGCAGATGGCCCGGGATTTTTGTGTCATGTCACCCAAATTTTCCAGATTTTCTTTTCGTTTATTCTCTGTAAGCAGTTGGCTATTTTGGAGCCGTTTCGCTGCTACAGACACCGATGCCGGGCGACTCGATTTTGCGGTGAGGCCTCTTAGGAGCTCTGACTATCGGCGTATCATGTCGTCGTCGTCGTCGTAACCATCGTCTCATGTGGCCACGCTACTAAAACACCGGGACACTCGTTTACGCCTCGTGCTGGAACGCTTCGTAACACGTACTGTAAAAAAACACAGGAACACTCGTTTACGCCTCGCACTAGAACTTCGTGCTTCAAGGACACGAGACTTTTACAGCTGAGCTGTATACCTCTACCCCACAACGGTTTCATCTACTCAGGCAAAAGCGCCAAGGTGAGAAGAATACACTTATACACTGCATGCTCCGCCCCTCGCCAGGTTTCACTTTAGTGGAGATGGCCCGGGATTTTTTGTCTGGAAACTAACGTCCCGCCCATCCTCGCTCACTCACTCACTCACTCACTCACTCACTCACTCACTCACTCACTCACTCACTCACTCACTCACTCACTCACTCACTCACTCACTCACTCACTCACCAACAGATGACAATTCAAATTTTTCTTTGTCGACGGCACTTTAAATCATTTCATTGATTTCGTATTCAACTTTCAGAGAAATTTCACACAAATATTCTTGAAATTAAGGAAAAAGACGAAGCAGTGCAGACTCGTCAGCCACTTCTTGGCCGAGACATTAGGACATCACCTAGACTTGTTTGAAAGATTGGTGGGCAGCCGATCAAAATCCACTGCCAGGAAACGGGACTATGTAATTGTAGTAGCGCCTCTTCTAGCGCTTGATTATACCTCTTGAATGCAAACGTATAGTTAACGCGCTGGCTCTGGTTCTCTTAACGGGCTCTTTAATGATTTCCCTTCAAAAAGCTTCCGCACAAATGTGAACTACCGGAGTCGTTGAGAGCATTATCCTCACCCCCTCGCCCCCAATTCCCACTACAGTTAAACCTGGATGTAACGAAATTGAAAAAAGTTCGCAAATTTTCGTTACATCCAGGTTTTCGTTACATGCAGTTTTCAAGTAAACACCAGGGAAATCATCACGAACACCAAAAAAAACATGCGGCAGATGCCGATTTAGCGCAACTTACCTCAAATGTTTATTTAACACAAAAAAACTGCGTTATTTTCGCCTGTGTGTTTCGCGTCAAAGACGACGCAACGCGGCGGTCCAGAGAAACGAACTCCTCCAAAGCTTCCGCATCATCCTGCGAGCCGACGTGACGGCGCAGCACGTCCAGCGCATCCAAGACCTCCTTTGCTGTAGGCAACGGGAATGTATCCGCCTCTGACGAACCTTCATCATCGCCGCGATCTCTAACCGCGAACTCTAACCGCGATCTCTAACGCAAGTTTGTCTTCAAGAGACAAAACCTTGCGCTTCCTCGGCACGGAGCTCATTTTCACAGCGAGCGCTCACAACGATACCCACGACGTCGCCGCGCTGAGAATGCGCTACGCCTAACAACAGAACACCTACCGGACCAGCCTAACCAGAGTGCGCTCGCCCGTTCGGCACGGCAGCGCCACCAGACGTCACAAAACATCGATGCTCGCATGGATGGCACGCACTTGCTTGCTGCAATCGTATGCGTTCTACCCGCCATCTTGCCCCATATTTTTTCCCCTATTATATAGAACTTGCGCGTTGTATTTACAAATTTTTAGTAGTGTTACGGCTCAAAATCATAAATGATCAGTGCCGCGAATTCGTTACATTCAGGTCGATTACCGCAACACCTTCGTTACGTGGAGGTCACAAATACATGGACTTCTATGGAGATGGAGTTGGGGATTGGAAAAAATTTGTTAAATCCAGGAATTCGTTACATGGAGGTTCGTTACATCCAGGTTTAACTGTATACAGAGCATTCTTGGACGTTGAATCAGCCTACCGCTGAAAGAAAGGATGAAACGAACACCCCCCCCCCCCCCCGCCTATTTGGCACACCCCACACCCGTGGCAATGGGTAAGCCCCGTACCATAAAACGCCTAACCCAATAACGATCGCCTATTCACCAAAAGGTGGTGTCAATATAAAAAAAATTGAAGCCGTTCCATTCAATGTGAAAGCTGTCGGAATTGCGGAGCAGTGATTCGCCGTAATGGGCTGTAGCGCCGTTATCCACTCACTCTTACCATTCATCACGCTCTTCGCCGCCCTGTCTCACTCCTCTCCTGATGAATTCAACGGAGGTTTGTCCAACGCATTTCAAATTTCCCGCCTACGCAGTGCTCGCGCGACCTCTGCCTGAAACTGCGCCAACGGGTTTTCTGTTATTTTTGGGCTTGCTTCTCCTCCCGCACGTGCCGGCGTTTCACTGCCACTTTTTTCGCTTACTATCGTAAAAACCAACCCAACCATGTATATTTTGCCTGAAATGTACCTGCAGTTTTCGTTGCCGCAAACAACGGGTAGATGTATGACAAGCGCCTGCGGTTCACTAGTTTCGAACACTTTGACTATATAAACCGCTTCGCTTTCGAAGCTTCTGTGGGACGCCGCGACGACAGAACGCCGTGTGGCTCTACTTGGGTCCAGCGAGCGAGCTACGACGACAAGGCGAGCGCCTAACGTGCTCTGCACTTTATAAAAACAGCGGAGAATGGTGCTCTCATTTTGGGTTGGAAGTTGTGGCGACCATACGCGGTTGGTTGCCCGTACGACTGCCGCTGGCTGCTGCCTCTGTGTCGCCGAGGTGGCCGTCGGCTTTTCGGTGTCTGCCCGTAGGGCCACCGCGTGTCTTTCCGTAGGGGGACCATTGGCGGGAGTAAGAGAATTTATTATAACCCACATATCAGGGCGCAGCGACTAGTGATAACAGCGCTTCCCTAAGAACAAAAATTATCCAATCAGTTTTCTTGTAACGTGATCATTCTACACACTGCAAAAATATGTTTGGTGTAGGCAACAAGCTATTACAAATCAAGTCACACAAAGTTCACCAGCGTTGAAAGAAAGAGTTCATAAACTATACTGAGCTCAGTACGGCACTAGAGCAACGCTCAGGACGTTGCTCCTGACCACTATAAAGCATGTAGACCAAATGAAAAGAAAGGCTGCTTCTCCTAGAGCTGCCAACTCGTGGTCCAAATTGCTCATGAGAATCGACCGGACACGCCACAGCAGCGGGAACATTGCCCGTTGCGGCCGTGCTCGAAGGCATGCAGAACCACGATTTCTCTACAAAACAAAAGCACCAGCACACATCAGAAAATTCACCAACACATCATTTGAACGAGTGTTCATTCGAAGTGTCAGTCCGAACATCCTGCTTAATACAGTCCAAAACGTTGCCGCTACACGACAGTGAAGCAAGACATGTTCTAATGCATCAGTGTGGCCGCAGTGCGGACACCGTGCGGAATGAAGAACGCCTAATCTCGCCAGAAGGTTACACGTCGGGAGAACTTCCCAGCCACGTAACCACCCGAAATCCCGAACATCAGCCCGAAGTGCCGCCGAAGTCAGCTGATGCCAACAGACACCGCGTGATCGTCCTATCTGTTGGTTGTCCAATTGGGTTGTTGCCAATTTTTTCACACAGTTCGCCTGCCGTCTTTTCCCTGAAACTTAGACGTGGCAAGGAAGACTGGAGATTTCGCAATGTTTTTATAACGTAAGCATAAAAAGGAGGTGGCTGCTCAGCAGAAGGACCGGTAATGTGTACGTCATAAAATATTGAGCGGGAAGTTCCCAGAAAGTAGTGTAGCAGCGCCTTCCCTGGGTACTCGTCCGAGTCCACAAGGTCGATCACTGCGCGTACCGCCAGCACGCTACACATGGTTTGCAAGCAAAGCAGACTAAGATCACCCATTGACTTGGACACCCTCAGCAGCACTGGCGACACTGTTTCTGTTTTGCCCGCCCAGAAGAACGATCCAAACTTCGTTTTGGATCGTTCTTTGCTACGCGGTTTTGCTACGCGTGCTACATAAAAACGCGCCGCCGAGACGGACGACTTAATTATGTAGATTCGCTCTGCAAGAGCAAGCCTGAACGTTCCTGCAACTGCAAGACGCTGCTCCGCAGTCTCAAGGAGGTGCTTCCACCTACTACGCGCCACTCCACCCGATTAATGGAAAAGCACACCTAGTACACGAACACCCGTCACCCATTCTACGTCGCCGCCAAGCCAGACGTAAATGTGCCGAAACGCACCGCCATACTTTTTCCCCTGTTCAGTCGTGCTCCCGACAGCTCACCGTACTCCCGAAATAGCCGCATAAACGCTTGGTAGCTGTCCTCGTCCCGAATGAACAGGGACACGTCGTCCGCATACGCGGACACTTTAACTTGGCCTATGCCTGTCAACGGAAAGCCGTGGATGGCAGTGCTTGCATCAACACGTCGGAGCAGTGGGTCGAGACAAATGACAAAAAGCAAAGGTGACAAAGGGTCCTGCCTTATCCCACGAGTGACAGAGAACGGACTACTTAAAAGCCCGTTGACAAGGATTTTAATGCTCAAGTCCGAGTACAACAGCTCGAGCATTGCTACAGAGTCTGGCGGAAAACCATGTTGGCGCAAAACGCCCAGCAAGTATCGGTGCTCCACTCTGTCGTAAGCTTTCGCTTGATCGAGAGAGACGAAGCACCCAGAAGCGCTAATCTTTGTCTCGTAACTGAACAAATCGCGTGTCAATGCCAGGAACGAGAAAATTGTACGACCTGGTGCGCTGCACGTTTGCGCTGGGCTTATAATATCGGGCAAAATGGTACTGGTGCGTCAGGCCAAAATGGATGCTACAATATTGTAGTCAGTGTTCAGTAGTGCAATCGGTCGATACGCCTGGGGCTGCGTAGGATCCCCGCCTGGTTTTGCGATCAAGATGACATGGTCTTCACGGAAAGAGTTAGGTCGCACTCCGCGCTGAAGAAAGCCGTTAACCATGTCGAGGAGTGCACCCCGAATGGCCGCAAAAAACTTGTAAAATCCAGCAGAGATACCGTCAGGCCCAGGCGCCGATGGACCGTTTAATTTTAAACACTCACTCAACCCGTTGGCATCAACAGGAGCACACAGCAACTCAAACAGGTGATCTGCATGCATGGTAGCACCCCACAAAATGCGCTAAGCTTGCCCTCGAATTCTTCTGCATCCGAGGACACACTCTCGGTCGAAAGAAGGGTGCCCACGAATACCTCGGCCATATCTTCAGCCCTCCTGCTCACCGACCCATCGGCGAGTGTAACTTCTGGAACAGCGGTGAACCCAACCTCGTCAAGCGAGCTCGCTCTAATATGCCGGAGTACGGAGAGGTCCGAAACAGGCCTGAACAAAGTCTGCGCACGGCTCACCGCTTGTGGTGACTGCCGCAAGAGGGACTCATAGCGTATTTTCAGTAAGTTGACGTAGTCCCGCATCGCGAAGGTTAAGGTGCCCCCTCGCTGTACGACACGAAGTCTCCTCAACGTGTCGTCAAGCGCGGCCGTGATGCGCACCTTACGCGCACGACGCTCCTTAACTAAAAGCACGCGCCAGTGGTCCTTCAACTCATACCAACGGAGAGAACTGTACTCGCACAGAGCAGTCCACGAAGCCGTTAGTGCTGCAAAACTGTCCCTGTCGGTTAGCAGACGCTCGTCCATCCGCCACATCTGGCGGCAGGGCGTACAGTGGCCAAGGTTAAGCGTTGCTAACACAGGTCGGTGATCGGACACGCGACGAACTCCAGCCGGGAAGGAGAGGACGTCACAGCATTCCACGTAGCAGCTCAGCTCGGGTTGAAAATAGAACTTATCTAGCCGACTGCCAGATTTTCCCCTTTCCCATGTAGCAATAAACCTGTCGCCCTGGAGCATCACCCACGCGTCGGAAAGATGGAATTGACCGATCAGGTCCTTCAACGCCGGGGCATCGCTTAGGGTCGACCTTGCCCACGTCCCTGTACATCACGCTGAGGGTCGGTCACACAAATAAAATCGCCCACCAAAAATGTTTGGTAAGGATGCAAAAAAAGAGGACGAGTCAGAGTGCTGCGCAGGTGCATACATAACAGCTCGCACGCGACGAGCGAGCAAGAAAAAATCGACAGACAGAAAGCACGTGCCCTCCGACCCCAAAGGTACAGTGAGCCTTGCGGAGCAAGCTCTCGCACAGAAATACGACGCCTATACGCGAAGCCATCCTGTCTGACAGGGTAAAAAAGGCTTGCACACAAAAGCGCTCTCGAAACAAAAGAACGTCGCGTGGAGTATTAAAATTGCACTCCTGCAAAAAGAGAAGGTCAACGTGTTGCGCCCGAGCATAGTGCATCACCTTTCTCTGTTTGCCCAAGTCCCGAAAGCGCTGAACATTCAAATTAAGAAAGCGCACCAGCATAAATGTGATAGGGCCCAACCCACATTAACCTTCCCTCCTTCAAAATTCACTGTCGTCGAAAGGCACGTCGACTTCGACGCACAGTTTCTTGTTGTCGTCGGCATCATCGGTGTCCCCTGACGACGACCTGGTTAACGGGACCTGGTTGATCGGGTTGACGAGGCGAGGGTCGTTCACAACGAGGGATGGGCCCGCAGTGCGAGGCTCGTTAGTGCCGCCCGCATCACCTGTGGCCGTCGAGGAAAACGGACTTTCCTTGGGGAAGTTGCGAGCCCCTCCAGGAGAGATGGGGAACCTAGTAGATCGGCGACCTGGCTTACAGGGTTGACCAGACGGGGGTTTTTGACCTTGGGTGTAGGAGCACCACTGGAACTGGACGTGCTGTGGCCAGCTACAGCCGACTTAGAGGCGTAATTAGAACGGCCCACCGCTGCTTTGCCGCTCGTGCCGGGCTTGCTGTGTTCCTTCCGGCGGCTGCGCGAGTAGCTCGAGGAGCCAGGGAGGGCGATGTTTTCCCTTGCACGCCCTGGCTCGCGCTGAGGCTGCTCCGCGAGGTCACTGCACTCGGCAGAGCTGGTGCTCATGAAGTGGGAGGTATCGGTCAAAGACGATGAATTGTCTTCTTCCGCAGGTGATATCTCTTCCTCCGAAGGCGACAGGCAGCTCTCATGTTTCATTTCTTGGCTGTCGCTTGTCGATTCACCAATCATCGATTTGACGCCCAGAGCAGTACCTTCGTTTGAAACCTCGGCAGGCTGGCTCAAGGAGCGCCGTTGTAGCTCGGGAAAGTTGCTTGTACTCTCTCTAGAGCCTGCTGACCGGAAGGCACACGAGGCGTCTCAGCGAAATTGTTCGCAGCATCCGCATAGGAGCGGGGCCGCAGGCAGTTGGCGGTGGCATGATTGCCCTTGCAGCGGCGACACTGGGCACTGCAGTCGACGTCGTCGTGGCCGTACTCCGAGCAGCGGCCGCACCAGGGGGTCTTGTGCTAACTTGTTGGTCGGTCTGGCCGCAGTGGGGCATACCCTCCGCACACCGTTGTGCTCAAACTGGGCCCTGAACCCTAGAATCTTCATGAAGTTAGGATGCCTTGGCCACCTCCATCTTCACGAGTCACATGCCGGTCTTGATATGCTGAAGGCTCCTCCACGCCGGCTGGATGACGTTGAGGACCTTCCCATACGGTCTCAGTGCTGCCGCAAGCTCCGCGTTACTCACAACGGAATTCAGGTGGTACACCGTCACGTAGACGACCTGTGGGCCCATGCAGGCCACAGGGCACGAAACACCGTTCAAAACAACGGCTCCTTTCTCGGCGATCTTGCGAGCAGCAGCAGCCGTAGCCGCCACCGCGCAGAACTTGAAACCACCCTGGTGCATCAGGGTGTCCAGGCCATAACGACCTACAATTTCCTCGAGGGCATTCACCAGGTCATCCACGGTGACGTCCTTCGGGGCCGTAAAGTAGAAAACATGTGCCTTGGGCGGTGGCTGAACAACCTCCCAAGAAGCCATGATGACGTGTCCTTGTTGTCCAATATGGTAGTCCAGTGGTCAGTAGGGAGACGGCGTCCAGGAGGGAGGGGCTACCCCTACGTAAAACGTAGGGCCGCCCCGCTGCAGTCCCGTAGAAAACAAGAGAGCCGCTCAGTGATGACGTGTCCTTACGGAGCACAGAGCCCCATGGCGAAACTGACAAAAGCGCGTTCCACGACGGATCTATATACACGAACACGGTAAACTTGCTTCAGACACAACGCCGGGTATGCAAGCGGTACGGGAAGTGCATACTTAGTAATACACCACAAAGAGAATTTATTAAAAACTAGTTACAGCTAGGACCCGTTGTAGTTAGCTACTACACGGGTCGACAGGGCACAGGATATACGCAATGTGCCACAGAGGAAAGGAAGTGAACATCACACAAGTTCACAAAAAACGAGTCCACCGCACCGAAGGTTCTTTACAATATGTGCGTGGCACGAAGCTGAGACACCATAGTGCACGCGTGGGAGTCAACATAAAAACCACAACACTTCACACACATCAGTTCTACTCAGTACTGATTTCTATGTCCGCACAGAGAGGCATGCTCAGTCAGACTGCCTAAACTACGCCTTGGCCTCTAACATACAACTCGCCTTTTTTTGTGGCGCCGCCGGCAGCCGCTGATCTCTACCTCGTCTTCAGCAGATTTCGCGCAGCCATGTTTAGACGGTGACACGATGCCAAGATGATAAAATTCTGCTCCACTGCCGGGTACGACTACAGCGACAACAAGGGGAAAAAAAGTTATTAACGTCCACACAGAATTTGTTAACGCGTACATTGTAATGGGGATCTGGAATGCGTACATTGTATAGAAAAAACACAAGGGGAGTAAAACGCGAACGCAGCAGCAGATCGTCGTTCTCCTCGCGACCAACGAGGATGCAGGCGAGAGGCCACGACGATGGGGATGGAATGTGCGCATGAAAGCAACAGAGTTCCAGCACAACGCAGAAGAATGTCCAGACTGTGAAATTCAGTGAGCACAAATATTGCTATTGTGATTGCTTGAGAATTGCTCTTCACTGGTAATTTTTGCTCGTGTAATCGCCGACTGTAAACAGATTTTCTCATCTGCATCTCCAGCCCGTCCAACACACCTCCGTATGTTTATCTCCGACGACATCCTTTTTTTTACCATGCCGAAGTGACGTAAAAATGTGTCTAATCGGGACTGCGGCGCGCTTTCTGTTATTGTGATGACTGCGTGAAAAAAACTGGGGAATCTTGCACCAAGTAGCGCAAGGCTTGAACCGTAGTGAAGCTGCAGGATTTATTGCGATGTCCGCGGCTACACGTAGTAGGTCGGACCGCCGTAGACGCTTTCGTCATCGATTAGCACTACGGCGCGCCTCTCGGTACGCGGCTTCTTCCTCGGGCGTGCGTGCCGTCCGCGGCCGCCCCATGTTGAGAACTGGTGCGCCGCCGCTAGCGCGCGCTCGGTAGCGCTTGACGACAGGTGGGACTTAGCGGTAATGCGTACGTGCACGACGCATGCGCGGCGTTACTAAAGTCGCGTCGAGGTTCCGCGGAGCAGGTGTTGTGCCAGCTGTGGCGTTGTTGGTTGCTAGGTAACGGAAGGCGCTCCTCGGGGTTTTCGCGTTACGCACCACACATTATGGCCAGCTACAACAGCCCCGGTGTTTAAAAAAAAAAATGCCGGTAACCGGGACTTCTGTGTTTCCTGTTACTGCAAAAACTACCACTTGCATGCAACACTTCTATCTCCTGCAGGTATCTTAATGATACCCCCTTATCGTCAGTGCACTCGTATAGTATCTTGGCCTAATATCACTGACAACCTCTTGTGGCCCAAACATGGTGAAGAATTTTCTAATAATGCTAACCGCATGCCCGGCTATCTGCGACGTAACGTTTTAAATGCAGAGCATTTCAGTAACTCACGATGTCACCCGCGTTGGCGTCCGTAGTCCGCGTCCGCATCGCTCCCCCTACACTATATAAATACTTGCCGGCGCCAGGTTTCGATCCTACGACTCTGCGGGCGGAACGCAAGGTACATGGTGCTCTACCCACTGCGCCACAAAGCCGACACAGAATGGAAGGTTATGAACGCGCCTTATATCCTTGACTCATTCAACCGTCGGCCGCAGGTGCGCCCTCTCCCCCGCGTCCTCCTCGCCTTCTCTCCGCTACCAACGCCCTCTCTCGCCGCGTTCGGTTCGGGCGCACAACAGGTGGGGACGTGCGCAACACCCTCTCTCGCCGCGTTGGGTTCGCGCTGAGCAACAGTCGGTTCGAGCGCAAGAACAGGTGGGGGCGCTCGCATCGCGCTCTCTCGCCGTGGTCGGTTCGCGCTTAAACCACATATGTCGTTCGCGCGCGCTCCGGTCGCTAACATCTGTGGCGTGATCGTGACGTCAACATCCCGCGTTCGTGTGGTGGCGCGATTTCGGCGCTATAACACTCTCTCGCGAGGGGCATTGGATTCGATTGGATTGGCTTGGCTTGGATTGATTTGGATTGGATTGGATTAAAGGGGATTGTGTTGGATTGTGTTGCGTCATAGCCGCGCCACGTTGCGTCATAGCCGCTCCACGTTGCGTCATAGCCGCGGCAGGAGGTTCACGGCACGTTTCACGTTTCACCATCGACTTCATCGACAATGTCTACGCTGGACGACAACAATTACAACAACAACAACCAATACGTAATCCATACGACTTGCAGGCGCGCCCCCCGCGGAAATGCTCTGCATTTGATCGTGCCCCTCGCGAGGGGGATGTTTAAAGGACACGGGCCTCTCGGACGGGCTATGATGCTGATGCTGATTCTCACTTTCTTTAAACAGACACAAAACGGACAAAACACAAGAATACTGCCCCTGGCTGCTTCCTTATAAGTGTCTTTTGTAACCGCACTTCTTTCTTTCTTTTTATTTTGAAAGGTGTGCGCGCGCTATTTCACGCCATTAGGTTTGATCTGCTGTGGCTCAATAGGGAAGAATGGGTCTGTGCCCTCAAACGTGGACACTGGCTGAAGAGGCTGCTGGCAAAGGTATAAATAGTGTTGCAAAAAGGCTGCTTGCGCTCCCATTTAGATCATAGAATCTGTGGCTTTTGTGGGGAGAAGAATGGGCGGAAGGATTACCTTTAAACGCCCTCATTTGACAAGAGTTCTCTTGGGCCTAGATTACTGGTGCCCACTGGATCTTCCACTAAATAAGCTTATTTTAAGGTAACACTACCATCTATCAGATTTGAAGGCCCATGTAAACACCAACGGCCGACGTTCACACTTCTTCCGTCAGGAACAAAAGATGAAGGAGCTCATACGCGTGGCGTTTCCGGGAGGCCTTCATTATACAGGACACACCCATGGATTGTATCTCTTCCCCAAAAGAGCACCCATTTCGACAGTTAGTGCAAAGGCTCCCATCTTCAGCGACGCATGTCGCATGCCGTTTTTTGTTTGTTTGTTTGTTTGTCGGGGCAATAATGTTAGTAAATCTATTAGCGGACTTCCGCTATTATCAAGACTAATGAATTCAGCTGATATGTACAATTGGGACGACATGCCTGGGAGTTGTGGATGGGGTACACGTACGATAGAATAAGTTAGTCCGCGTTTCACAGATATAAGGAATGTGAAATGTCCTATAGTTTCCTTAGATCGGCTGCGCCAGAAGTGCCTTTGTTTTCAGTATGAAAAATACGTTCATGCCTCATTTCTCACCGTTTACTGGAATTAATTCCAGTGAGCGTACAGGAAAGCAGCGTTTCTCGCTTTCTAGTGCACCTATTTTAAAGTCGGTACATCAGGTTTGGCCGCCCAAAATAGTCTAGAAACACGCGAGAGTTCGTTAGACTGGTTCTTGGGACTTCAGTAAATCAAAATTTAAAAACTGCCCTCGTTTTTTTTATGGAAAATTGCATGGGGGAGAACACCCATGTTCTCTGGACAGTTTCATACAAAACCCTCTAGCCGGTGAAGAGCCCGGTAATAGTTTGGCTTGTCACGCTATATTAAAAACGAGTCGAATAAACGATAACTAATGGCAAGTGCTCTTTAAGCGAATAGCTAACGAAGGCTTCGCTTCGCATCATCTGAGCAAATCTCAAAGGGAGTTTAAGTTACTTTTTTTCTTTGTTGATACGATTAACCGCTTAACTTTGCTGCCTGATGTTTTAACGAGTGACCAGATAATGAATGTCCCAGGCACGATGCTTCCGAGTGCAAAACCAGCCCATCAGCACAACTTTCACGCTGAAAACCAACGCAATTCCCTGATTTATGTATAACGCAGCAATTCCATCCACTGTTAAAAGAAGCTGCTAGGTTCAACTTTGAGCAAAGTTTGAAATTGATTTCTTACGCAAATGCATCAACGCAGTTATGCCTGTGGGAGTCAGTGTGTGCGCGAGCGTGAGCGTGTGTGTGCGTGTTCATCATCATCATAAGGCAACTTCATTGAATGGTTCTGGGAATTAATACAACAAGCATTTGGACCAATATCCAAAGGCTAGTATCCGGCCCACTACAGAAATGCGTTATTAATTGCAAAACAAGGCAAATCGCGGAAAAACAAAATATGAGAATTACGTAACCACCAAAAACTACACATGTTGATTATACAAGAAAAACATTTTGGAGGTCAATTAAAAATTTCTGGCAAGTTTAATTTTAATTTATAATAGATTCAATATTTTGTGAACGTGTGTGTCCTGCCATCTTTGTGCCTTGTTTTCTTCAATTTTTCCACGCGGCTCTGCATGCACCGTTATCAGCAGATTTATGTCTGTTTTGGAGAAACCATGCTGGATATAATTGCTAAAAGCGGTTTCCACCCCTTCCAGTGAGCGCTGTCGTCTAAGTTGAATTCTGCAACCATCAGACGTCACACATCGGGCAAAATATTGAGCCTGCTGGGCTAAGTTTATTTTCATGCTTTTTTTTTTTTTTTTGCAAACATGCCTGCGCGTTTGCAAAGGAATAGAGTGCACCCACATTTTCACGAGAGCAGCAGGGGTTCATAAAACGCAACATTCTGTGTACTTTAGTTCCAATTTGGTTATGTTTTAATAAACTGCCTACCTTCCGCTACTTTCGAAGAAACGTGCTAGTACCGTCAATAGGATGACGAGGACAATCATGCGGATTTATGTGGCTTCGTTTTGTTCCCTTCTGAGTGTTCATGCACGTTCCTTCCGTCGTTTGCTGAAATACAGTTGAAAAATACAGAGAAATACAGTTTGCTGAAATACACACTCGCTGTGGCTGTCTGTCGCGTTTAATCTATAATCAAGAATGCTCAATCTAATATCACCTGTTGTTTCATCTTGGCCCCACAACTCAACCCCGCCATTTTACAGGAGTCAACAAGCAATTTTTAATATTTATTTATTTATTTATTTATTTATTTATTTATTTATTTATTTATTTATTTATTTCGGTACATTTAGTCTGCGCCAGGGGCGTTATAGAATTGATTGATTGATTGCGCGGTTTAAAGCGACGATGCTTCACAGGCCATGAGGCGCGCCGTAGTGGAGGGCTCCGGATTAATTTTGGGCACCTGGCTATCTTTAACGTGAGCCGGGGCGTTACAGAAGGGAGTGGGTTTTTGTACAAGTAACGCAAAAAATAAATACATAAAAAATGGCTGCGGCTTAGCTCAGCTAACCTTGGATATGCAAAGCAAAAGCTTGGCTTAGTCTGGCTGAGTCTTGGCTTCGCTCGGTTAAACCTTTGATTTAGCGGTATTGCCGACCAGGTCTCAAAGCCGTTCGGTTCCGCAGTAACGCTCACAGAAGGAGGCCGGGCGGACACCACGGCGTTCATTCATGGCGAACGCACCGTTCTCTTCGCCGGGCACTTGACGAGTCACGTTGCCCGAAATGACACAGCGCCGCATGCATGGGAGGCTGCGGGCATAGAGTTTCATATTAACATATACTAGAGGGAAATCTGGCGCCACTGTCTAGAGGAGTCGAGCTTCGGCGAGCGTTCCGTCCTGTACCGGACAGACTCGTTCCACTTGTCCTTGACATGGCTCATGAACAGGCTGAAAAGTTGGCTCTGGCGGCAAAAAAGCAACAATATTACTGTAGAAGGTTCATCAAATTTGTTTTGGTATTATAAAATTGAACCTCCAAAAAGATTAATTTGTCAGTGGTTATGTAGAAGCTTCGTGCACGACGAACAAGAAAAATTAATGTTACCTTTTTTGTTGATTTTGGCTTCGAAGCAAAAAAGAAGCCATATGGCTAGCTAAGCCAAGTAGGCGAGGAACATCGCTAGCGGCAATGGCGCCGCCCACGGCGGCCCGTGACTGCAGTGACAGATTTCCCTCTAGTATATATTAGTATGCAACCCTATGGCTGCGGGGGTGGTTGGCTGCCTCGGCCGCAGCGGCGGTGGCGACCGCTGTCGGCGCCCGCAGGAAAGGATACATAGGAATAGGAGGATAGGGGGAAGGTTGACATTACAATGTTTCACACACAAAGGGTAAATATAAAAAACAAAAGAAAGAAAAGAACACGAAAAGAAAAAAAGGAAAGGGTGTGTCTCCGGTCAAAAGGTCATTTGCGCATCCTCCACGAAATCACTGGACGAAAGTAGTAAAGCTTTGGTTTTAAAGGAAAGACTCACGGGAAAAGCATCAATGCAAAAACATAGACATAACTCACTGGAAATATAAGCAAATACACAGGATAGGGAGAAAAAAACACCGAAAAGCAAGGGGAAAATGTCACAGGCAAGGGAGCACACACGCTTGTGCAAAATGGCAAAAAATATGGTCATTGCCAGGAAAACATACAAAAACACAAACCAATACACACAGGAAAAGACACTACTACAGCGCACATAAATGTCGTTCAATTTTTGAGCGAAATGCGCGCGCATCGGGGGTAGTGGCTATCGCGGCTGGCAAGCGGTTCCAGTCGGCTGATATTTTAGGTATGAAGTGATGAAAACGCAAATTAATACGACAATGAGAGGCGTTCACATTGAAAAGGTTATCTATGCGCGACTATGTATGACCAACTGGAAAGAAGTTCATTTTTCAGCTGTAGACAGTTTTCTGCGGTGCTGAGCACGAGGTCGCGGGTTCGATTCCCGGCCGCACCGGCCGCTTTTCTGGTGGAGGCGAAAAGCAAAAACGCCCCTGTGTACGAGATTTCGGCGCACGTTAAAGAACCCCAGGTGGTCAAAATAAATCCGGAGCCCTCTACTACGGCGCGCCTCATCGCCTGCGTTGCGTCGGCGTGTTAAAACCTACAATAAAATTTAAAAAAAAGTTTTCTGCGGAGGGAAAGACGAGGCAGGTTTAGTGTTCGTTTCATTTAATAAATACAGGCCTTGCGAGCGTAATTAAATAGGATAAAGTGGGCACTGCGGTTTTGTACTGATTCTAAAGCTTAATAAGGTAGTCCTGCGCTAAATCCCAAAATGAGCACCCATACTCTAGTTTAGGACTGATTAGTGTGTTGTAAAGGACTATAGCTTTAAGTTTGACGGAGTCATAAAAAATTACGTCGCAGATATGCCAGTATTCGGTTTGCCTTGTTTATAATGTAATTAGCATGTGTTTCCCAGGGCAAGTCATTAGATACCTGTACTCGTAAATACTTGTAAGTAGCTGCTATTTCAAGTTGTTCGTCCTGAATTGTGTATAATGTCGGTAATGTTTCAGCAACATTAGTTCGTCGCGAAATTCTCATAATTTCACATATATTGATATTTAAGCGCATTTTCCAAGTGTCACACCAATTTGATAACTTCATTAAGGTCAGACTAGTGTTGATGAGCATGCCGTAAAACAAATCTCTCTGTACAAAACGCAGTCATCTGCAAATAGTCTGATGTGAGAAGTAATGGCGTTAGGCAGGTCATTGATTTAAATGAGAGACAAGAGTGGGCCGAGCACAGAACCTTGAGGTACCCCGCAGGTTACTGGACAATAAGATGATTCATAAGCATTGGCTGTAATAGACTGTGACCGGTCGTTTAAAAAGGTTTCAATCCAGGTTTTCGAGGGTCAATGTTTAAATTACGTAGTTTCTGACAGAGAAGGGGATGAGAAACAAGTTCAAATGCTTTGGAAAAGTCCAAAAATATGCAATCAATAAAATGCTGATCGTCAAGAGCGCAAAAAAGGTCATTTGTGAAAGAAATTAACTGAGTTTCACAGCAAAAAAGATTTTCAAAATCGGTGTTGGCATGGTGAAAAAAATGAGTTATTTTCAAGAAATGTAACCAGGCTTGAGTAAATGAAATGTTCAAACAGCTTGCAAGGGATGCTAGTTAATGAAATGGGACGATAATTAAAAGGGTTGTGTGCATCACCATATTTGAAGAATCGTACCACTTTGCCAATTTTCCGATTATCACGTAATGCACGAAAATTAAGGAATTGGGTAAAACTTTCAGCAAGAATTATAGTCTGTGTTCTTCAAAAATTTTGAATTTACTCCATCTATCCTTGACGATGAGGAAAGCCTTAAATTGGTGATTAGTGGCATTTTTCCAACGCAGTCTACTACTAACGGTTCCATTGGAGAAAATGTGTCGGTACTGCAATGATATCAATGATCATGTGGTTGACACGGTAGGAAAAATTTTTGAATGCGTCGTTAAGCAGAAAGCAGCTTTCAGAATGGGATACAACCGCGCCCTTTTCATCAACTAACCATACTAATTTTGTCTTTGGGCCGCCAATGATGTTCCAGAACTTCTTGGTGTTCTGTACAAGCAGAGAAGGCAGCGTATGATTGAAAAAACATGTTGCGCACTTTGGGTAGCCTTTCGAAATTTATGATACGCCGGCCCCGTTGTTTTGTTTTTGTTGTGTCTTGCTTTGCGGAACAACCTTTTGTTTTTGTTTAGGAGACGTTTGAGGGAAATGTTGAACCACGGAGACCGATGATTGGAAGAAACAACTCGTAAAGGTATATGCTTAAGCTTTGCACTTCGTGTTTGAAGACAGTCCAGCTTGTTGCGACAGTTCGTTCATAAAATGTGGCCATATAATATAATCATTAAAAATACCTCAAAGGCTTCACAAATCGACAAAATTCGGCTTTTCGGTGATCACGGACGTACTTGGGCTTACCACTTGTTCTGATTGCGCTCGCTTTAATAGAACAGTGGATGAAACAGTGGTCGCTGAGCCCTGGCGTGCAAGCGAGCAAGTGAACAAGATATGGGGAAGTGGTTGGGTCTAGATCAAGCACACTAGCGCTTGTTGATGACATGCGGGTTGGTTGGGTCATAAGTTGCGAAAAATTAAAAGTTTAACACAAATCAAGAAACTCAGCAGTTTCGCATGATGAGCTTGAAACACAAGGACAGTATTGTGTCCAAAGTATCTTGGGATAGTTAAAATCCCCCAGAAGAAAAAGAAATTATTTAGGAAACCTTGCGGTAATGTTATTAAGTACGTCATGAAAGTCGTTACAAAATGATGAGGGGGCGTTTGGTGGTCTGAAACAAACAGAAAATATTGTGTCATGGTGTTTTATGCGAACACCTGCGCAAACTATTTCCAGAGGAGATAAAACTGGAACAGGAAAAGACTGAAGATAGTCTGCGATTGCAATGAGCACCCCCACCCCAGATCTTGTGCCTCGATCACAACGATAAAAATGAAAAGACTTTTGATAGTGGAAAATTTCGCTACACGATACCTTCGCTGATAACCAAGTTTCAGTTAGTGCCACAATATCAGCGTTACATGTGTCAATGAATGAGGATAGATCCTCCCGTTTATTTAGGACACTGCGAATATTTGAAAGCACGCAACTAATTTCAGCGCCTAGCTGTGACTGCGGGGTTCCGAGTGTGGCTGTGTGTTCAGCGGAAACAGCAGCGTATGCAGGGGCATCGTCATTATGAACATTAATTTCACACACACCATCAGCAACCTCGACATACACGTAATGTTTCTTGTTGATAAAGAATCTGTTGCAGAATTGAACGCCGCTGTCCGCGGGCTTTACCTAATTCAGTCAACTTCTTTCGCAACTGTCTAGTTCAACGCAGAAATCTTCGGTAACGATTAAATTACAAGGCTTCGGTATCTACCGAGAAGAAAATACCCAGTCTTTTGTTTTGAAACTTGAGAATTTAACTTATAACTGGTCTAGGCTTGTTATGGACAAACTTCCCAAGCCTGTGGGCGCGTTCGATTGTCCCCTGGGACAATGGCGTGTCTAGAATGGAAAAAATCACTTCATGAATTTTATTTTTCGGTTCATCCAATGACTCGGTTTGACTATCGGGTAGCCCATGAAAAATAAAGTTATCCCGATGTGACCTATCTTCGAATACGTCAAGGCAACGTGTAAGGCACAGTACACTGCTTCAGCGACGGAACGAGAAAAGCCAGGTGGTGACAGCCTCGGACGCAGCCATTTTTTCTTTAACTGCTATAACTCTTTCTGTGCACTCTGTGCAAAAATGGTTGTGCTTTTGCAAACCTTTTTTAATGTGGCAGCAATAAATGGCCCAATGACCGAAAAAAAAACCCCTCGCATCTTCCTACGGGGGGAACTCGAGTAAATGCGTCGCAGAGTGGTGGGGGTATCGCGTGAATGTTGCGTAATTGGGTATGGTTTGGGAATGCTTAATTGTTATTTCGTCTTTATTATTCTTATTTATTGAATGAAGGAGAAGCTAAGGCAAGGAGTGTAAAGTTAAAGTCTGTCTTTATTGCTTGGTGCCGTCAAGCAAAGCGTCAAGTCAAGCGAAAGCCAAGCAAAGACGTCCTTGACTGAATTCCGAACGCGCGCTCCGCCGCTTATATACACACCGCCCGAATTCGAGGGAGAGGAGTACGGGGGAGAGACGCGCATGCGCACACTTCCGTACACAAGCGCGCGAACTTTCCATGCACCCACCACGCCGTTATCACGTGTACACGCCCTGCCGCCGTTACTGTTGAGCGCGACGCAGCGCACGGGTAGCTACGACGCATGCGCGCACAGACGCGCTCCCCCCGCACCGCCGCAGCTGTTGTTGAGAGCGACGGAGCGCACGGGGTACACGCGCTCCTCCCGCACCGCCGCACCTGTTGTTGAGAGCGAGGAGGGTACGGGGGAGAGACGCGCACCTGCGCCTCGACGCGACGCGCATGCGCAGTGAGTGTGTGGACGGCGCCGACAACATCGACGAGTGACATCGCGAGCCTAAGAAATGCTCCGCATTTAGAAACTGGCGTCGGTGTCTATAACAGCGTACAGCTCCTAGAGCGTGGTAATTTCGGTCAAGCACCAAGCACAACTCGAGGAAAGAACAATGGTAGTAAAGAGGCCCTCTTTCTTATCCTTACACTTTCCTCGAGTTGTGCGTTGCGCTTGACCGAAATTTCCATGATTTAGTGCCAACTAACCCACATAGACACTTTGTTTCAGCTCCCGGACCATGCGTCCTTGATACGCGAGGTGTTACACAGTAGCAACTTTGTCTCGACAGTAGATAAAGGTGGCTGCACACGCTAGTACACCACACATGCACACCATTTTGTATTATCTAACTACTGCCGGCTGCCGCCATTCTTGTGTAACTGCCACGAAGAAGACAACTAACTGAAGAAGAAGAATACAACTAACAACTAACAATAAGAAATGAAGAAGACAACTAACAACTAACACACCTCCCACGGAGTCTTAATAGTTCCCAGCTTTCACTTTTTCAGCGAATCTTTCAACATAACCCTATTTTAAACGAAGAGCTTTTTTACAATTCCATTTCATACTTCGTCCCGTTCGAATCATAGTTTAAAAGTGTGCCATTTTGTCGAACTAATGTGCATCACGACTCTTTTATTCATCGAACAAGAAGAGACTGGAACCAACTCACTGGTTCCAGCCTTTAAACGGTTCCAGAGCTCTTTAAGATTGAGCCTGGTCTATTGGCTTTGCGAAAAAAATACCAAGAAAAATTACGCCCATCTTCCCGCGAGGGAATCCTGATGTGATCGACGCATCGGGGGGTTCAATTGGTCGTAACGTTGCCTTGAGCGTTTGCGCTGACGCTGGTATTGGATTGCGTCAGCCCACTCGTTGAAGGGACCGTCGCTTCCATCACGTCTTCATCGGAAGAATCAAGTCAAGCACGGAGTCGTCAAGCAAAGTCACGCGGAGTCGAACGAGAGCGAGCGCTGACTGAACCGCCGCAGCGCACTACCCGCTTTATATTCACAGCGCCTGAAGGAGAGGAGACAGCGAAGGAGAGTCGCGCATGCGCACACTTGCGCACCGGGGCAGACGCGAGCGGAGCGAAGCGCGCGCGCAGCTGTTGTTGTTATGCTAATGTGACGGAGTGAGAGTGTTGCACACAGCTGTCGGAGAGAAGAACGGGGGAGAGTTGCACAAGCGCAGGTGGTGTGCGTCGCGCATACGCGCACTTGTGCGCGCCGGAGCAGTTGTTAATGCAGCGTTACGCAGCTAAGCGCGCCCAAACAAGTGCGCCAGCTGTGGTATGCTAATGAGCCGGAGTGACAGTGTTGCACACACCTGTGGGAGAGAAGAACGGAGGAGTGATGCGGACGGACGCCGCGACAACGACGCAGGAGGGACATGCCTCAGAGCAAGAGATGCGTCGCATCTAAAAGAACTCCAACGGCGTGGGCCGCCTGGCATGACCTTCACGCAGGCTTTAGCCAAAAAAATACCTAGCGCACGTCAGCGTGCGCCTTATGAAGAGCGTCCGGCGTCGTCCAGACTTGCGTGCGAGCTTTCGCCACGTGGAAAGCTCCCGCCTTCGTCATCGTCGTCTTCGGCGGGGCGGACCTGCAAAGCACCGGTCACCACAGGGCTCCCATCCGTAGAGCCGGAGACCTTCGTGTTGCCCCCGTGACGTTTTTGGTTGATTGCGGTTGGGAATTGCGTGCCGGGGTCGCTGAGACGGGGAAGCATTGGGTGGGTCCGAGGGAGGTGACGTACGCGGGCTTGACTCGGTCGGTGGTGTTACTAGAAGGCATCCTCGAAGCGGCCTCTGTCGCCTCCGTCATACGTCGTATAGTGGTAGGTAGAGGCCAGCAAAGGTTGCTGCCTCGGTGACGACGACATGAAGCCGAAGGCAAACTTAACTGGTTTACTGCATGGCGAGAGATGAGCCGAAGCAATACAGGAACAATACCCTTACGGGCGATATTGCAGCATACTCAAACAGGGCGACAGCATTGATTCGCTGCTCCAAAACGAAGGCGAACTATTCACCGAGAGGGGCGGTTTTATACACAGTAGCCGTAACGGCTACGCGGCTTTCACGATGCTACTGTGCACACGGCACGCAAATAGTACAGACACACACAACACCCTTTCCGAGTTCGTAAGGGCGGGCAGTATTTGCGCTACACAGAAACCTTAACAGCCACGTGGTTTTCCCAGTGCTTTTGTGCACACGGCCCGAATATAAAACAGACAAACACATCCTTCTCTCCAGAGTTTGTGAAGGGCCGGCATCAGCGGTGCTCGCAGAGTCTCAGCGAGGGGGAAGAGGAGATCGTGGCCGCGGCTTCCACCCCGCCGAGGGAAGTTTTGAAATTGAAGATCCGTTGGCTGTCGCTGCAACGGTTTGAGTCACCGGCAGCGAAACGCCCAGGCGAACGGCGCACGTAGTGGTTGGCTTTGCCACATAGCACAGGAGCACTGTGCGATGCCGGCAGTACGAGCAAACAGAATAGTAGTGCGCTGAATCGTAACAACTTCTCCGCCGGGGGTTCCACATACCTATGCATAAGGGCCTTCAACCGTTGTCCGGGGGGATGCTCTCGAGAAGAAGTTCTCGGCAGACGCTCGATTCCAAGCCTGGGCCGAACGACACTGTGTTGGAGCTTCACCGGGCCGGTCACTGGACGAATAGTGGCTCTCCAGGAACGTCTCTGGCTTCGTCAGGCAAGCGACTGAACAATACAAAAAGCCTTGAAGTGTGAGGGAAATTAACGAGGAGAAGACAAAGAGCCCATGAGCATGTGTCGGGAGTGCGCGCCTCAAGAAAAAAAAACGGGCCATCTCCACTAACGCGAAACCTGTGGAGGGGCGGAGCATGCAGTTATTAAGTGCATGATGCGGTTTCGAAGATGCGGTTTCGATGTGTAATGCGGTTTCGAAGTTATGATGAAGTTTACAATTAATGCGGTTTCGATGCTGAGCGCTGGGGGTCTTGGGCCTTAGCGCCTAGGTGTTTTTGTCCACGGAGATGAAACCGTTGTGGGGTAGAGGTATCCAGCTTTGCTGTAAAGTCTCGTATCTTTGAAGCACGAAGCGGCGTTGTAGCGCGAGGCGCTGGAAAACGAGCGTCCCGGTGTTTTAGTACCGCGACTACAAGAGACGCCGATAGCCCGAGCCCCTGGGGTGCTTCGCCCCTAAAGACACAACCGCATCGCCGGCAAGTGCAAAGACTAATCCACACCGAAGCTTTACCAGGCTTTTAGTTGCGACAAAATTACGCAATTAACTCACTACACTAGTTACATTTTTGGCCAGAAGTACTTTAGCCAAGCACACGAATCTGAAACCGGGACATTTCGCGCCAAAGGAAATGTCCCCCACAAAAAGAGAAGTAATCGTCAAGGGCGAAACCTGTTTCAGGAAAAACAAAGCAATTGAGAAATTCACGCGTCTGTAGGCCACTTCTCGTGCTGAGAGCTCTGATTTGAGCTCTCGGCAATGCCCTGAGTTTTCCCCTTTTTAAATCTGAAAACTGCTGCGACCGCGTGAGAGGACACCAGTCATCTTTTACGACCGAGGTCGAGCGAACGGGGGAGCAGGCGAGATTTTCCAGCGTTCGAACGAGAGGCGCGCGCTCCTTCTTGGAGGCGGCGTTCCCTTGGCGCTACGCGAGCTCACGCCTTTACCCCTCGGCGTGCCCGCACTGAAACACGCACCACAAGTACACGCGGAAGTTTTTTCTCTCCCCTCGTTCCTCGCCTTTTCACGAATGCCTTCGCCAGGCGAACATCGGAACGCGTTCTCGTTCTCTCTTCTACGCTCCTGCTGGTCAATTCCCGACTTGGGCTCAGCCACGGGCGCCACCGGAATCTCAACTAGCTCAGCAGATATTGGCCTGACATCGGGAGCATCAGCTAGGTGTGCCAAGGGCACGACTTTCTCTTTAAACACCTCGTAACTTCCAACAGCCCCTATCTCGTCGTCCCTCGCCTTTTCAGCAACACCCTGAGTAAGCAAACACCGAAATGTGTTGTCGTTCTCCTTTCCGACTGTCAGGATATACACTACGTCCAAGCTGTCCGGTCTCAAAAGACGACGCAGCCGCCCGCGTCACCGGAATCTCAATGAGCTCGGCTGACCGTTGCTCGAGGTTGGGTACTTGAGCTGGCAACATGACGGGATCGGCTTGCTCAGGGGCGAGATCGGCATTACTCCGAACTGAACCATGAAAACCGTCCGGTGCCTCGACTGCAGGCTTTGCCACAACGCCGCTCGATTCTGAACTGCCATCCAAAAAAAACACCCTCCGTTTCAGCGGACTCAAGCGGTCACTGGGTAGCGCTATCGTTTACGCACTCCTGCGAAACGTCGCTATCTCGCGAAATGATCACGCCCAGGTCGGTAGCCGTTCCCAAGGCCTCCCGCGAATTTGAACCATCTGAACATTATCTGAAATCTCCGAAACCACCACCGACACGCATAATCGAGCTTAGTGGACGTCTACTGCCCTCCCTCGAGAGCCTGAGTTAAGGCATCTTGGTTGTGTCCCTTGTCGCCTTGTCGCCTTCTAGCCACGTTGTCGCGCTGCTGGACTAGAATACCCACAGCGACACTCGGGTGTGGGCACTCCTTAGGCCTAAGCTTTGGGTTTCGGGTGTACGGCGCGAATCGGTGCCTGCTGCTTGGCGTTCGCTTCGACCGTGTCGAAATAAAGCAGATGGATAGATTCCGGCTTCATAACGCGAGAAATCCAACAATAATACAGAAGCAAACAATAGTGCGCGCAAATTTTGTGGCTAACCCATAAAGTTCTTCCCGAACTCTATCGTGTTCAGTCAGCGCTGGGCTGCAACCGGTCGCCACCGACTCGCGCTCCCGAGCGCCTGCTGCCGACAGCACTGTCACGGTGCTTCCCTCGAGAACTAGGCCGCTTTCGAGCAACTATTTTAACTCAGGCCTTTTCAACTTCACTTCTTCCTGCTCGAGTTGAATCTCGTGCTCTAGTTTCTTTTTCTCTCTTTCCCGCTTCTCTCTTTCCCGCTGGAGTCGCTCAAGCTCGAGGTCGTACTCTCGCATCTTTTCCTTGTGTTCTCGCTTTTCTCGCTGGCGCTCAGCCCCTGCAGCCTGACGTTTAGCGGTCACCCTGTCATTGATAATCTCAATGCACTCCGATAGCTCATCATCGTCGGTCCCAACAGCGAGTATAGCCTGTACCGGCTTTGGCTTTCTCAGCGCATCCGAAACATCCAAACGGGATTCTTTTGGAAGCTAACTAACGTTTGGGTTTGGGCTAGTTGTTCATCATTAAACTGTGAAACAGCGCTTAAACGAAGACAGTAAGAGAAGACACATACACGAGCGCTCGTGTCTGTGTCTTCTATTACTGTCTTCGTTTAAGCGCTGTTTCACAGTTTAACTTTTGCAAGCTCCAACAACTGCGATTTTTTCAACGCTTTCAAATTCATGGCCGGATTGAAGTACTGTTTTCCCACTGCCCCAAAATAGTTTTGCGCAAATAACCCACGCGAAAACACCACACGTCCTACCAGCTATCACCTGAAGCTTGGTAAAACTCAGTGAAAATTCTCGCACTCACCATTGACCCCCGTAAATACTGCAAAGTCCGAAGCCGCCTTGACATCCGTGGTGTTGGATCTCGCACCGCTGGCACCATTTGTTACGACGTTGCCATCCCACCGCTGCCACGAGTTTTTACCTTCGCGAAGGCGTCCCCGAGCCGTGCTCTGTCCCCTCCGTCATGTGGTTGCGTAGTGGTGAACGGCCAGCAACGGTTGCTGCGTTGGTGACGACGACAAGAAGCCGAAGGCAAACTTATCTGGTTTACTGCATGGTGAGAGATGAGCCGAAGCAATACAGGAACAATACCCTTACGGGCGATATTGCAGCATACTCAAACATGGCGACAGCATTGATTCGCTGCTCCAAAACGAAGGCGAACTATTCACCGAGAGGGCGGTTTTATACACAGCATCCGTTACGGCTACGCGGCTTTCACAATGCTACTGTGCACACGGCATGCAAATAGTAAAGACACACAGAACACCCCTTGCGAGTTCGTGAGGGCGGGCAGTATTTGCGCTACACAGAAACCTTAACGGCCGCGCAGTTTTCCCAGTGCTTTTGTGCCCACGGCCCGAATATAGAACAGACAAACACATCCTTCTCTCCAGAATTTGTGAGGGGCCGGCATCAGCGGTGCTCGCAGAGTCTCAGCGAGGGGGAAGAGGAGATCGTGGCCACGGCTTCTACCCCGCCGAGGGAAGTTTTGAAATTGAAGATCCGTTAGCTGTCGCTTCAACAGTTTTGAGTCACCGACAGCGAAACGCCCAGGCGGAAGGCGCACGTAGTGGTTGGCTTTGCCACATAGCACAGGAGCACTGCGCCACTGCGTGCTGCGCCACACTATTCTGTTCGCGCAGTACGCGCGAACAGAATAGTGGCGCGCTGAATCCTAACAGTGGCTACGACGTCTTACTGGCCGTTAATGTCGAGGATGACAGTCTTTGGTTGCCGCTCGACACATAAGGAACATTCATAGACTTGCTCTTTGGCAATTTGGACTTGGCTAGCTTGCAAATGATTGGCATGCCTTTCGCGGTCCACCGCAGCGACCACGAGGTTGTCTTGGGTAAGGTTAGTAAGAGTCCGGATCGAAACAAGAATGAGTATCCGACCGACTCGTTTCACGCATTTCTGAGTAATTTTAGAATGGGGCACGAATATGTTAAGCAATCCCTTTACAATGCACACGCGCAGACGGACACCAGACCAGCTGACGAAGAAGTTGAGGTCTACCGAGGCGAGGACGTGCTGCAAGATGATTCGGCCTACGCGGCTGTGCCGTCGGACGACGACGGCGAAAGCGATGACGACGATTGGTACTGAATAAAACACTGTACAAAGTTTAATGGTCTTTGCTTTGCATTGCCGTTTAAAACGGCTTGGCACGGCTGGGGTCCGGCTGCTCCATCTCTCCTGGGGACCGCTGTCAGTGGAGTGAACAGTCGACGTAGATGCAGTCGACCCCCAGTCTTGCACCACTAGTGCAAGCCACGCTATTTTTTTTTTCATAATGACGACATTATGAAAACATTTTTCTTTCCATCTTTCCTTTCGCGGAGAAAGAATAAACTTCAGTACGGGCATCAAAATTTGGGGATGGGTTGAACACTCCATTACAGCCGAAGCAGGGAGCTGGAAAGCACCTTCTCCCACTGCTCACGGAAAAGGTGCGAGATTTTAGCACTCTTAAAGCCCCAAGGCCGAAGCTTTTATTCCGGAGTGTACAAAGACTGGTATGTTTACACGCGCTGAGGTGTAAGTTGCCTGCTCCCCACCCCAGTCCCTTGCATATGAGGTCGGCGCTATGACGAACGTTAGTTCTCCATTAAAATGGATCGAGAGGTAAATGGACTGTTTACTTCAAACAATACAAGTTCTTTTGAATGATGCGCTGCGATTTTTGGCCGTCTTCTGTCATTACAAAGAATGATCTTCCGGACAAGAAGCTGCGTATCCATTTATAAGTTCGGCCACCAAGTCCAAAGTGCTGAAGGGCGTCTACCACAGCCTCGTGAAGCACATTATCATAGGCTTTCATGAACTCAAGAAAGAGGGCTGCTGAGAGGCGTTTGCGGCTTTTTTCGTGCTGTACAAACGTGACTAAATCTACCACAAAGTCAATAGAAGTACGCCCTGGCCGAAAACCGGCCACAGCCTCCGGATATGCATTGTGGTACTCGAGGTACCACTGCAGCCGCATGAGGATAATCCTTTCCGCGATCTTACCAAGGCAGCTTGCCAGGGCAATAGGGCGGTGGGGTGCTAAGCCCAACCCCTTTTAACCTAGCTATAATCGGGCTAGTACACGCTCTACCGAAGACTGTCTCTGTATCCATTTACGCGGACGACATCTGTCTCTGCGCTTCGGGTATCAGTCGACCTCAGCTGCGAGCACGACTTCAAAAAGCGGCCAATATGACGCGAGCATACATACCTCCGAAAGCAAGGACTGAGCATTTCTAGTGACAATTGCGCGGTGATTGCATTTACCCACAAACCCATGTCACGATATCTCATCCCCATCAATGGAAAGTCGATATCTTACTCCAGAAATCACATATTTCTTGGCGTGGTCATCGACAGGACATGTCATGGAGCGCACTTGTCTTTCTTAAAGAAGAAACTCACCGCCATCGCCCATATTTTCAGATTTCTTGCCGGAAGAACGTGCGGCACATCGGTCAGAGGTATGATGCAGCTGTACCAGGCACTTTTCCTGTGAGTTTTGCGTTACATCTTGCCAGCGATATCCAGTGCATGCTCCACTAACCTTCATCCAAAGCACCCACGCCAAGGCTCTAAGCCGGCTTTCCGCATGCGCGGGCTCTCCAGACGCGCAGGCTCTCCGCACATGTGCGTCAGCAGTGGGAGCAATATACATTGTCCAAGACCATCCTATAGCAACTGATGTGACCACTGAGACGCTACGCCTACACATCAGGATCCTCACGAGGCTACCATGTCACCAACTTGTGCAGCTTCCTCGCAGTCGACCACGCTCTTCATTTGCAGCCATTGTCACAGCGCACAGGGCTAAAGTTCCGTCGAGTTACATGCCAGCGGTCACAACGTTCTCCCAGTTGTGGTGTCTGGCAACCCACCGAGATTCGTCTCCGTGTTCCGGGCATTGGAAAGAAGGCCGACTTGCCAGCACTGGCTCTCAGACAGTTTCCCATGCAGTTACTGCACGAACAACACAATGACCGGAAGCATGTATACACAGATGGTTCTGTGACGGCCTCGAGCTCGGCAGGTGCGCTGGTTATACCACCAGAATCAACCAAAATTCGATTCCCTGTCTCCCATGTGACGAGCTAGACGGCTACTGAACTTGCAGCCATCCGCGAAGCTCTTCAATACATTATGGAAGCTCCTCCACAAAAAATGGTCTATTTTTACCGACTCCAAAGGCGCCCTGCAAAGCTTCCGAGCAGCCCTGCGCTACGGTCTTTTGCACCAACTGGTGACAGAAATTCGAGAATTATTTCACCAGGCTGTCATAAAGGGCCGTAATATTTTATTTCAGTGGCTGCCAAGTCACTGAGGAATAACCGGCAATGTTTTGGCTGATGTAGCTTCCCGGACAGGCCATGACAGTGGAAGCACCATCTTGCTTCCGCTTTTAAGGACCGATGCCGCTAGGGTGCTTCGTCAGTTCGCGCGCAGGACCTCCATTAGTCAATGGAATACACCGGACTTAGTGCATCCGTGCCTCCAAAACCAGGACCCTCTACTCCAGCGCCGTCTCCCGTGTGGGCTGACTCGATCACAGTCTCCTTTACTTTTTAGGCTGTAGTTGGGAGTGGCCTTCACAAAAGCCTACTTCTTCCTCATCAGGATGACCAGTAGTGCCCACTGCGATGCCTGCGAGCTTGAAGAGACTATCGAACATGTGCTTTGTCGTTGCCCCCAGTATTCATAGGAAAGACGTGTTTTGGCCGCCGAGCTCAGCCGATTGGACAATCAACCGTTCACAGTAGAGACTATTCTAGGACATCGACTCCTACAATCGACTTCGCAGAAGGCAACAAATGCCCTTCTGCGTTTCATGAAGGACACAGAGTTAGCTGAAAGACTATAGTACCCACAACAAGACTAAAGTGTGTGCGCGGCCCCGCTCTTATCCCCTCTTTTTCGTCTGCCCCCTCTCCCCATCTCCTGCACACCCCTTCTCCAGTGTCGAGTAGGAATCCGGGCTCTAAGCCTCGATAACCTCTCGGCATTTCCGTTCGCTTTTCACCTCCTCCTCAAGTTCATTTTGTTGTTTTATTTTTATTTTTTGAACATAACTGTTCTCTGAACACCCCGACCCCCTCGCGTTCTTCCCCCTTAAGAAAATATCGGCGGACACCAGCGCATCAGCACCAGATCTCGGCTCGCGCTAATGCACCTCAGGTGGTCTATATTATTTCGCGTCCCTTCACTTACCCGTGCCTTAGAGCACATTGGAGTTTTGGTACATGAGACGATAAATTTATAATCAAACAAACAATCCTGGCATCAATGATACATGTAATAACCAGAACAATTAAACAAGTGCAGCGCCGGTTGTTACAAAACTAATAGAGCCGAAGGCTAGCAGTTACAGTCCCTTACATAAACACGCAATAATTCCAAGTTGAATTTGAATTTGAATGTGATTTGTTTACTAGGTGGTGGGCTAATTTGGTCACCGAAATATTACTTCTCCGTTGTATGGCAGAATGTGCCCGGTAATAGTAATGGTTGAGTTGCTCAAAAATAACTGGGGTTTGGGTTAGCGCCTGGAAAAAATTTAGGTGAATTCCGTTTTTCAATGTAGCAAGCGTTTCGTAGTCTAAGGGCAGAAATTAATGGCCGCGAAAAGACCGCGACAGTAACTATGGCTGTATGATCCTTTACATCGGCCACTAAAGAAACTTGAAGCAGTAGCGTAAAATGAAAACGAGGTTCTCTGTAGGAACTGCTGTGTTTGCGTTTTTCTACATGGCACCTTGCGCGATAAGCTATATGCTTGGCATAGAGATCGCCACAGTTGCTCACCGAGGTTGACAGGGGGGAAAAAACTTGTTGCTTATTAACCTACTGAATATTTCGCATGATAAAACTTCTATCGACTGAAAGAGCTGCCCATTTCAACTATTTTCAAAAAATCAGAAAATAAAAGAATTGGGCAACTACTTCCACGGTGCGGCTGCCAAACCCGCGGATGAATGAGTGCTTGTTATTGTATATAACATTATTTTACGGCCCACCACTTCCGATCTGCCATCCCCAAAATCAGCCACAACGCTTGGTACGCATTTTTAACAAGCAGAAATCACCTCACACGGCCTTATTTTGCTTTGTGTATGAAGCATACTTTGCGGTAAATATTATTGAGCTCTAAAAGGTAAGCCATTATTGCTGTCTTGTTTTTAAGGCGCATATAGTGAGCGCTATTCACTAACGTGCTCGAAAAGGTTCATCCAACCAAGAATGGCATCAGGTAAACAAGGTAAACACGCCGGAGTTAGGGAAGATAAGACCGTCAACAGTGTGTTATATTTTTAAAGCCACGGCGACTGGCAAACAGCGCATTAAGAGCTGGTGTTTGTCACTGGAAATCCTCTGAATAACTGCGTTCGGAAACACGAACCTATTTTCTGCTTCCCTCGAATAAACAGGAGGAGGGCGTTGTTTTTCCGGCGTGTGCCCTACGTTTACTTTTAAACTCTGAAACAGGTTTTGATGAAGCGAGGTGCATTCTGAAAGGGGTACTTAGAAGTAAAACTTTTCAGTGGGGAGGTAATGTGCCAGGGTCATATGCGTTTTTTTTTTTTTTTTTTTTGTGATCTAAGGCTGCGGAGGTAAACACGCGTCTTTGAAGACTACTCAAAGTTTTGGAGCCCCTATACAAGGAAGTATGATTACTGAACGGTGAAGCTTTTTTCTATAATTTAAGGCAACACGCTCATGAGCCGAGAAACTGGGCCTTGGGAACTATTTAAAAGGACCCTGCAACACTTCTTTCAGCTTTTTTCTTTTTTGAAATCTTAAATGCTTGCAGAACGTAGTCATGAAACACACCCCGTACTTAGATTAGGGTGTCGCAAAGTACCTCAGCCAAAAATTACTGCTTCATGCCCATTCAGATAACTTGTAAACTCGCTCAAAAGATTTTTTCTCTTTTCTCCGGTCTTGATTTTCTTCGACGGCTCGAATTACGTCACTAAGGCCATGTAGCGACTGTTGGCCGGTTTCCCTTCAGTTGCAGCAATGAACGCTTTTCGATAGTAGCTTTAAAAAAAGCTACAGAAACAAAGCAGACACGGAAGGCGTATCTGGTGCGACGAGCAAATGACGCAGTGGCGCTACGGGCTGGCGATTACTATAGTTTTCGCTGTGCTTCCAGACGCGAAGGAAAGGGTGAAAGCTTTTATCGGAAGTGTTGCAGGGTCCCTTTAAGAACACAAATTCAATGTAGTTCAGAACTCTGGTAAATGGCGCGAGTGACTGAACAATTTAAAACGCAAGCGAGTAAAATTATACTGTGGGATGACTGCACTAATGCAAAGAAGCAATGTCCCCCTGGGAGACCCAGACGTCACACCGCATTATAAAATACCATAACAAAACAAACCTTTATTCCAGAAGGTGGGCACGTCGGTCGGCTTGGGGAATAAAGGAAGGTTGGGAGGGAGAGTTTAAATGTTACATTCGGCGGTCGACGCCTGAGGAGCGCGTGAACTCCCACAGCGAAAGGAGCGTCTGCCGTGTAGTGGCGGGTCGCAGCGGCGTTGTCCAGTCCACACGCGGCTGGACGCCGGGCGAGAGATACTTTGAGCACAGCGTATGAAGGCCGGGACACTCCCAAAACACGTGGTGTACAGTGAGCGTGGCTCCTGTAGAGCAGGAGGTGCAGCTAACTGCGGCCACAGGGTTCTGATCCCGGACGGCATGCTGGTGACGTTTTGGAACATAAGCGCGCCACTTGGCCAACACCTGATTGGTGAGCGCGGCACCAGCCCGTGCCTTCTGCAGAAGCACTTGCGCGCTTCGGGGCAATCCAACGGACAGGGGAACGGGATCTGGTGGAATCAAATTCCGCAATGACTACTTGGACGCGTGCCTGCCTCAGCTTTGTTTGCTTCTGTGATTATGCTTTGCTTCTATGATTAAAAATTTATAAAATTATAAATTTATCAAACGGTGCTCTGTACAGCCACCCCACGTGGCATGTGTCTTCGCACAATGCAGAACGTTAAATTAACGTGGTCATAGGCTGCGCCCTGCACCTAAAGCGACCTAAAACATACCAAATCACCATTATTATTAAAAACAACACGTAGAATTGAGTTTATAAGAAAAAAATTTGTAATAAAAAATCACAAGGTGGTCCCGCTGGGGCTCGAACCCAGACCGTCAGTGCCAGCACCCAGAACTCTACCTCCAGGCCACACAGCCCGAACGGGCGCAGGCTCCTTTCAGCAGTAGTTAAATAGAATAGCGCGCTCAGTGACATCACATAAGTCACGTGCGGCATTGCGCAGCGAAACGTTTGGAAACACGCCACCCGGCGTCGTTCAGGCTTGCGCGTGAGCTCCAACATAAGGAGCTCCCGCCTGTGTCGTCGACGTCGTCGTCGTGTAGCTACTAGCGCGCCATGGGTCCGCCGCGCCAAAGACAATAACGAATCTGTCCCTTCATGACGATGACGACGAATCTGAAGAATCTGTCGATGACGACGAATCTGCCATCCCTTCACAATCCACACGTGGAGACAGCCACCGGACCAGCTGGCGCAGAAGTCGAGGTCTACCGGGGCGAGGACGCGCTACAAGAGGATTTTCCCTACGCGGCTGTGCCGCCGTACGACGATCCCGAAAGGGTTGACGACGATTGCTACTGAATAAAACACTGTGCATAGTTTAATGGCCTTTGATTTACAGTGTCGTCCAGTGCTGAGGTACGGCTGGTCCCTCTGTCCTGATATCCGCCGTCAGTGTGGGGAGAAGCTAGGTCAACCCCTAGCTCAGCTGTTTCTTCAGCCTTGCACTACTAGTGCAAACTGGGCCAATTTTTCTCTTGGTATTTCTTTTGTGAACTCCACCAGACCGAGCTCAAGATTAAACAGTTCCGATGTTAAAAGAATGGAACTGAAGACGCAGAAGCCCTGGAGGGCAGCCAATTATAGCGGCGTGAACGGGGCGAAAATCAAGGCCGAGGGTAAGTCATGAGCGCACTTTTCAAGGACGTGAAGAGAACGGGGGTGTCAGGGCCAGCGATTCGAACTTGGGCGGTGCACGTTCGACAACCAAAAGCGGTACTCCGTCGGCGACTCGAATGGCATGCTGCGAATTCGGCGTTAGTGCCTCGTTGAAACGATTGCGGAGAGTCGAACTCATTACAGAAATTTGGGAACCGGTGTCAATGAGCGCGCGAACGCAACACCGTCAACAAAAATGTTTAGTAGGTTAGTCATGAGTCGGTAGAGGATTGTCGGCGAGGTCATACATGCAGCGTCACCTGCTGGAGCTGCACACTTAGCTTCCCGGCGAAAGGTTCACGTAGCTAGAAGACGACGAACCTACGTCACTACGTTGACTAGACGTAGCTGGGCGGGGCTACGACAAACGGGTATGACTTCAATGTGGGGAAGGGGATCGGCGGCTGAATTGAGGCGGCTGAGCATTTGCATCGAGGTAGGGCTGACGGTGTAGTAAAAAGGGTTGAGCGTTGTTTACACAGACCCGGGAAGAAAAGGAGGGGGAGTGCGACGAGGACGTCCGGCGGTTGGACAGTAGCGGGCCACATGTCCTACACGACAGCAGTGAAATCAGACGGGCTTGTCGTCATGAGTTCGCTGGTCGTTGGCGTTTCGGGTCTGGAAACGGCGCGGAGCATACTCGCGTGGACCAGCGACGGCACATGAAAATGACAATGTGTTCGGGTGTGCATGGAGCAAATGGTTGGGATGGTAAGGTTTGCAAGCTCTTACCTCACGACGGCTTGGATAAGGCTGACCGAAGGAGAGGTTCATTCAGGCCCTGGGTCCGGTACAACAGCCGGAGGCCTAGCCTCGAGTTTACAGCGTACTAATTTCGTCAAGTCGCCAGAGGACGAAAGAAGACGTTCCTGTGGAGTCGCGTCTTCGCAAGAGGAGGTAGCGTGCCGTGTTAGGCCACGTTCAGAATACACACGCAAAAGCCAGATCGTGATCTATGGATGTAAAAACACGGCATGTCACGCAGTTCAGTTCGCTGAGACGTGAAATTACGTCATTCTTTCAAGGTATAACAAACGTCGCGGCAACAGTCTGAACGCGGCCTTAGGCAGGCGAGCAAACTGAGGGGCGATACGGCGAGCTTTGGATTGTTTGAACAGTCGAAAATATTTAATGAGGGAATGTACAATGTAGATGTCTTTGTAGACGAGCAGGGGGAATGCGTCGTCGTGATTCCATTCAGCACGTGCCCTGCCTTGCGGGTTCTGCCATCTGAGATCAATCTTGCTCCACAAGGCAAGCATGTCCTGAATGTAAGAGACGTACGATTCTGTCGAAGTCTGGGCGCGTGAAGCGAGTTCCTTCTTCGCGGCTAGTTGGCGGCCAAGAGGCTTCCCGAACAGCTCGCGCAACTTTTCTTTGCATGCGTCCCACCTTGTCAGTTCGGCCGCTTCGTGCGTTTCCAACCGTATTCTGGCCGTGCCTTTGGGGTGCAAAATTAGGTCCGCGAGCATCAAGGTGGGGTCCCACCTGTTATGAGCTCTGACTCGCTCATAGATGCTCATGCGGTCGTCAACGTCGATCTTATCACTACCGCATAATGGGTCACGAGTATGGGAGGCGATCACGAGCGGAGTAGCTTGTCTTGAATCGTCATCGAGTGCCATGGTTGCAGCGCCGACCTGTTTGTCACCCACTGCGCAGCTTCGTGTTGGAGGGAACAAACGCTGCGAAGCCCGAAAACCAGTGTGGCAATGAACCCACATACTCCCCCAGTGAGGTTACGTGGCGCAGAGAGGTATATTTCGGTCGGTTGGTCGGTCGCGGTCGGTTGGTCGGTTGCCTCAGAGATTAACACATGCCCGCGCGGTAGATTGGCCAAGAAGCTCTGTACCTATTCAGGATGCGACCTACATTATTTTAGATGCCAAAATTAGAAAAATACGTAAATAGAGAACGGAACACGTTTTTTAGAATGTAAAAGTATAGTCAGGAATAAAAAATGGCCGCATACCTCCTCCTTTCATAGCAAATCTCGACAAAAGACGAAAGTCGACTGGCGCCCCTGCCAAGTAAATGCCTCCCTTCTCTTTCCGCCAACCTCTCATGCCGTTCCTCTCCCGACTTGTTCTTCCCAAGAGAACACGTTAGAGGTTTGCTCAAATCAATTTGAATTTACCGCGTTCCACCGCTCAAAGTCGGGTGCCTCGATGCCAGCGCTGCGGTACGGCAGAGACGCGCGTATATCGAGGCACCCTTCCACGAGCGTTCCAAGTGTAACGTGGATTCTATCTAGTGGAACCTTTCGTTGCTGTTGCCGTTTGATTTCTTAAATGCCGCCAGGAGCGCGGGTAACAGCAGGCGACGGTTTTCTACAGTTGATGTAGTATTTCATTTGCTATCGCAAGAAAACAACCATTCATAATTTTTTAAATAAAGGAACACTGCAAATATCACTTATGTATTGATTTTTGGCCTTATATTTGCCTAATGCCCTGTTGTCGTTCAACAATGCTGATAAGTATGAACATTGATACCGGACTTAGGCGTTCAGATTTGGTTGTGGTTATATAAAACTATTGCGCAGCTTCTGTTTTACTTTGGCCGAGTGGCTGAATCGAGTCACAGACAGACAGACAGACAGACAGACAGTTTTTTGTAAACTGTGTGATGTTCACTTCGTTTCCTCTGTAGCACATTGCGTAAATCCTGTGTCCTGTCGACACGCGTCGTAGTTAAAAAATCCTCTTTTCGACAGACAGACAGACAGACAGACCAAAATTTATGAGTTTAAGTAGCCCTAAAAAGACTGTAGTCTTTAAAAAAAGTAAATGTGAACACTCAGCTGACTAGCAGGGAAACCGGCCTGCCGCAGCAACATAAGAGTGAAGGGCGGACACAACATCCATGTGACAAAGTCCTAAGGTTGAAGCACCTAGTGACAGAACGGTGGAAGTGGAGCCCGAACATGGAGCCGGTTAAAGGTGGTCGCCTCTAGATGCACGTGTCTCATCTACAGTCATCAGTGTTGCATCTAAAAATTGTGCCGCCTGTAAAGGGTGCACCACTGCAGACAGGGTATTATAACAGTGAAGGTGACTTTCGCGCCTGCTCGAGTGTGAGCACAAGGAGTAAATGCGTATCCACAGCCCTTACTATACCATTTTAGAGGTGATAATCTTTCTTGGGCTATTAAAACGCAAAACAAAATGCCGCAGCTCGCACTGGTGGTGCAACGCTGGAGAAACAGCGGAGATGGGAGTCGACCTCGCTTCTTCCCCCCTGGGGTCCGCTGTCAGTGTGGGGGACCGACCGGAACGGCCCTGCAAAATCCGGCTAAACTTGGCCTCACCCCTCGACACTCAGCATAGCCTAGCAAGAACATCACAAAACGTAACAAAGTGTAGCACAGCCTAGCTAAACCGAGCAAAGCTTCGCAAAACTGGACGAAGCTTGGCCGAGCCCCAGCTCCGCTGTTTCTGCAGCCTTGCACCACCAGCGCAACCTGCGCCAATTCCTTAACTTTCGGCTTTTAATTCTCATCTTTTAACTGTGTCCAGAATATTTGCTTTCTGTCTCTGAAGAAGTGCTCTTGAAATGTCCCATTACATCAAAATTAAACGCAACTTACCATTTGTATTTTGGGCGCCCAACACACTTATTGCGATTTTTCTATTCCGGAACACCTTTTTGGGTATCTCTGCTTAACCTCTGTGCGCGAGTAGTCGGAATATTCCCCAACCGTAGAAATATATGCGAAAACAAACGTGTTATTGCTTCTCAGGGATTCCACGGCAATCGCAGGACGTCTAATCGAAGAGCTCCAGTTCTGCCAGACTCTTTACCTTTCAGCCACACCTTGTACCTTATTGTAAAGGTTCACTTCTCTAAATAGTCTGAGCTAATTCTGGAGGGCGCGGGGGGCAAAAAATTTCATTTCTTATACGAGTAATTACAGAATTTAAATATCGGCCATGTATAAGGCCACGATGATGTATAAGGCCAGCGTGAAGATGTTTCATTTCCTCTCAAGATTCTCTGCCTTGTGATATTTCTGACAACTTGCCACCCCAACATTAGATGCTTGGGCTGTGTTGTCTTTATAGGATCCTACACCCAGTTTCTGAGCTGTGTTCATGCAAACACGTCCATTCGTTCCAAACACAAGATAAAATAAGTGTGGCTTGCTTTACAAATACTATTCTTCTAAAAGAAGCAAAAAATGAAAGTACAAAATGATTGTGTGGCCAATCGTACTAGACAAGAAAGAATAATCGTGAGGAAACTTTAAGCAATTAGTATGAAAGAAATTTTTTTGAATACGTGTCCTAGCAAGGCTGCACCCTTAAAAAATAATGAAGTTACTAAAAAAATTGGTAGTAGTAACATGGTTTTTGTATTGAAGCTCCTTTTTGCAGTGCCTCTTAAATAATTAAGGTGTAATACAGAAAAGCCATGAAGCCCGTTAGCAAACACTGGCGAAAACTAGGTATGGTAATCCTGTCTTCATAGCAATTTTCCCACAGGCTGACAGCAGTTTTGAACTGCATTCTCATGAGAATGGGTCTCTTCTTTCAATGAAATTTTCTTGGAGAAACTGGGCCAGCTGGTGGGAAGGGTTGCTGGTGCTGAAGTTGACCTTTACGGGAACAGCCATTGCAATTCTCCAGGCTACAGTGCAAAGTACTGCACGTAAACTCTTCCCTGCATGTAGCTCAGACGAAAACTTCACTGCGAAGAAATAAGTTGCAAAGGTAAGAGTGCATGCACAATTGAGTTACTGTCGCGCTATAACTGCTGATTTTTTTTCTTTCCAGTCAGCGGCTGTGTCAAACAGTGCCTGAGGGGAAAAAAACACGACCCTGGAAAAACTGGAAAGGCAGGGAGTTTCTGTACATTCCCTAACTGCCGATAGCCTTCTGAATGCATTACTATAAAAATCGTATTTATGAGAATAAGTTACAACGCCATTTTAATTGTCACAGCAGATTTCCCTGGTATATATCTGCAGCTGAGCGCAGCTGTAAAGAATTGGGAAATAGCAGGATACGCATAAACAAAGCTTGAACAGACAAAGAAAAGATAAGTTTCATATTCTTAAAAAACAAAGTGAAAAATTCAGAAGCACAAGACAACGCGCCACTCACAACTAAAAATTTATTAGCAGAACATGGAGAAATATATGCAGAACAAAGCTGTCCCTGCCATCATCACATGAGAGAAAAAATGGTACAATACAAAATGGTACAACAGAGAACGAGAAAATGCGGCTCGGGCTCATGAGCTGTATAAAAATGAAATTAAGGGTATTGATGAAACTGAAGGATGACTGACGTTTCGGTCTCCTACCTCACCAATGTGATAGGCTGCGTCAATCTCACGAATTAGTGGACTTGGCAACTGCCCACAGGGTAATGGTTAACTTGGTACCCCAGGAAAAGAGAAGAAACGAAAAGAAATGACACGGGATGCCCAGCTCCACCGCACCGGTACAGCTGACAAAGGCGGTCGACAACGCAGCTACCCTCATAGCAAGAGCAGTTGCAATGCGTGCTAACTGCCACTGAACATGTACGCCATATGGCAGAGAGCTGGTACTCCGCCGTCACGCCTGTAATGGCGGATCTTCACTGCAAGCGTGGGAAAAAATTGGCCGTCTTGAAAGCAGCCCTCGCGCCTGTCCTGGACCCGCCTCTTGCGGCCCCTCTTGCGGCCCCCCTTGCGGCCCCCCTTGCGGCCCCTCTCGCGGCCCATCTCGAGGCGTTGAGCCATACATTTCCCCGGCCCCGGCCGAATCCGCTGGCCGCGGGCGCACCGAATGCGAGCGAAGCGTTCAGCTGCCGAACCAGCTTGTCGTAGAATCCCGGCGTCGGCTCGGCCACGGACAGCGCCGAGCTCTGCGGGTCGCCCAGGCGAGCCAGAGCGCCGTCCACGCGAGACTGCAGCTCCGTATCCACCGGCAGATCGCGGGGGCCAGTCGCAGTGCTGAACAGGTACTCGGGCCGCGACAGGCGGCGAATCAGGAGGCAGTTCCCGCCCTGGGCATGAAGGGGACAGTGAAGAAAGAGCCGTGATCTCCAGGGGTCCGTCAGAACCGGCGCAGCAAAAGCCAAAGCAACACTCGCGAACGCTTCATTATTCTGCAACGCAGTAAGGCGCTTAATTTCTAGCACCATGCGTCTTCGTCGCTAAGACATCTTGCCAGTTCTGACTCGTTTCATTGGACCGCACCTCTCCACTGTGATTTCGTCGACCGCTTTGTGGGCCAGGAGGAGCTAAGGCACGGGAGGCGTAATCGGTACAGTTAAACGTGGATGTAACGAACCTCTATTTAACGAATTCCTGGATTTAACGAAGTTTTTCAATTCCCCATTGCCACCCCCTTTGAAGCCCATGTGCTCGCGACCTCTATGTAACGAAGGCGCTCGGATGGTTAACCTGGATGTAACGAATTCGCTGATGAGGAATTGTTTTTTGCACTTTTTTTTAATCGGCTGGCGAAATATAGTAATTCAGCGAATTTCGCCCGCACCGCAATCTCTCGTGCGTTTCCACGTGTGAGTGCGGTGTCGATTAAGTGCTAGGCCTGCCTGTCGGCGTGTATCGCGTGTGTCGCCTTGCATCTGTGGTATGGGTTCTTGGATGATTTCTGCTGCGTGAATACGAAAAGATTTGTCTTTTCAAGACAAGCTCGGAATTTTAAATGCCGTCTCTGCCGGCGAGAAAGAAGAACGTCCCCGCCGGGTACAGCGTCCCAGCTAGCATCCCTTGAACAATTTTGACTGCAGAAAAGAGCGTAAAGTTCGCGAAAAGGCGCCCTTTCAGCATAAGTTTGGTTCTTGAAACGCGTTAAGACACCAAAAAGTATCAAAAAGAAAAAGTGATACTTTGTGAATTTTGGGGCCCTGTAGTAGCATAAAGCGCAAACCACGCAGTTTTTCAGTGTGAAATATATCCTTGAACAAGGGTGAGTTCAGCCTCACTGATTTCTAGCATATTGGTTTCGTTTGTGCTTCATTCCCGCGAGCTTTAACTTTAAACCTGCATGTAACAAAAACCTGGATGTAACGAAAAAATGCGAATTTTTCTCAACTTCGTCATATCCAGGTGTAACTGTATTTTAGTGTGCAGGTATGGAAGAAAAAGTGCTGCCAGAAGAGAAAAAAAAAGAGCGGGTGTCTGGCGGATTTTTTCGTTGTATTGACCGGAACGCCCTCATATGTGCATCTAAACTGAGTAGGGAATAATACTTAACGTCTTCTAAAAAAACAGCTAATTACTGTGCTAACGTAATTAGACGATAACCTTTAATGTCGATGTGTTGTGTTTGATTTCGATGGCAGAGTAGAAGTAACGCCAGAAAAAAGGCAGAGAGGCAATACAAAAAAGGCAAAAGAAAAATATGAATTCACTACTTAAAAGAAAAACAAAAGACGTCCGAATTTACTGGGCGAGAGAGGTCGAATCCTCATAAATCTAACAGGCACGTAACAATGACGGAAAAAGTTAATTACCGGTAGCAGTTATCGGATGATAGGTGAAGTTTATGTCCTCGTCCGTCGCTTTTCACTCCCCCACTGCGTACGCCGCTGATGCGTTAGACCCGATGGCAAGTTGCCACATGGCAACACCCGACACAAAGGGGAAGCCAAACATCACCATCATAAATGCATCAGTGCATAACTTCCGTTTATTCTTTTCGTTCAATACGTCTATCCTTTTGTGACGAGACGCAGAGCGCGTTAATTAGGGCAATCTAAACTTAATGCATGCAAATAAAACTGCTCAGGCGTCGGTTTTCCCAACCGAATTCTACCTGCTCACCACTGCCGCCCTCTTTCTTCCTAAATGCTCGTATTATTTTCTTCTCCACGCAGACAGAGAGACGAAGCGATTCCCCGTAATCTCAGACTTCAGCATCAGCAGTCTCCCTCCTCTCGTATCCGGTACAGACTGCGGAGGGCGTTCATGCAGTTAATTTCCAGCACATACTCTTCCAATCTTGCCAGGCTAATGGCTAATGCTTTGCTCATACGACAGACGGAGGAAAGACGGATTAGGAGATAACACGAAGCGACAATTTTGAAGCCTACAAGTAAAATCAAAGTCGGCTCACTCATCACCGTGTAGCCTTGGCCTTGCCGCAGTACCACAGGTGTTACAATAAGGAAAGCACCGCGGGTAGCGTCAACACCACCTAGGAGATGTTGGTCACGAACTGGGCCTTAGAAAGGGTCGACTATTAAAAAAAATTGGCTCCAATCCACGCTGTGAAGGTGGGTGGAAGGCAAAGCTTTAAACGACACCCACAACAACTGCCCATGCGACGTCACTTGAATTGACACTCTTTTTAATTTCGAATAATCGAAGATAGCCGCGTACGGGGACACGTTCCAAAAAACTGTTTCTTGGCGGCGTCCGCTTCAAAACTGACTGTTCAGAAAAAGAAGCGAAATGTAAGAGGCACACGGCAAGCATCGTTCAACAGAAACGCCGTTTGTAGAGTTACGCGCGACGAAACTTTAACCGAATGCTTTGAGTTATGTACAATGTAACCTAAAATAGAAATTATAGTTACGTCGGACGGAAATCCCAAAAAAATAGAAATTAAAGTTACGCCGGAGGGAACTTTCCCCAGCAGTATTGAGTTACGTCCCAGGTAACACCCGATACAAATGAAGAGTCAAAAATTAAAACTTCCGTCCGACGTAGCTTTACCCACCGAGATGCTACGTTGGGAGACTTCGTACGGGCTCATACTGAAACACAACCAACGCAAGGAAGGCAAGGACGAGAAAGGGTGCCAACACGGCGCTGCACTAACAACTGATGTTTTAATTGATTAAGCAAACGTATATATACAGAAAACCGTGCATGTCAAAAGAGTTCCATTCCAAAATAGACCAATGCGGACGCCTGCACCTTCTTAAGGCCCACGCTCTGCGAGAGAGACTGCCCTTTGGTGCAAGGTCACAGAAGGATTACTGACGCAAGATTCGCAATATTTAGAAAAGTAAAACTCTCTTGTATGCCGATTAGTATGTTTGAACAACAAGGTTCTGTCGGATAAAGCAGGTGTAAAACCACGCGATTCTCAATGGGAAGAGTTCTGGAAGAAGAGATAATGCTCGCGCAGTCGTTAATTGACGCAACGACCGGTTGGAACTATGTAACAAAAACCGCAAGACTACGAGATGCGATACACGACACGCGCAGCACACAGAACATACTTGTATCGGTGGTCCACAGTGCATTGTGCACCTATTAACAACTGTCTTATTTTTGCTATCTGTTTTTGGCAACCAGTGAAAAAAATATTGATAATTTGTTTGGAGCCTTGAAAACCACGTCAACCCCATAGCGGGAACGTACATTTTTTTTTAACCCGTGCGCAATCCTGTGCGCGTACGGAATGACTGCAAATTTCTTTTTCTTCTCCAAAGAATCAACACTTTACTTACGTTTACCACTCCCTTTTATAACTTGTAATAACTTATCGCTAACGCCCACAAGAATACTATACTAACCGGTCTATTGGGAAATGCATTAGTTTTTTGACCGGACGCTATCCGTCGCACTAAGAAAGCTTTCGCTTTAAAAAACCAGCTACGAATGATGCACCCAAAGTACGTAATCTACGCATCCTCCCTTCACGATATGTGGCGTCAGTTCAAGAAAAACACGTGTTGCTTCTTTACTCCGAGCCGGTGCAGCATCGGTATAAATTATATTTGAAACCGCCCTGTTCATGTGTATTCGCGTTGGTAGAGCGGTCTGGATCTTGTCACTCACGCGCGCGCTGTTCCAGCAATGAGGGCTCGAATACCGTCGTGGCATTTTTAGTCAAAATATTGAAAGTTTTTTTACACGAATGCCCATGCACTTCGTTAAGTAACGTCCAAACGTAAAGGAAAAGGCAGTAATTCACAAGATAGAACCTCTTTTCGCGAGCGCAGTGCCAGTTGAGCTCGTGCCGAAAACGAAGTCGGCATGTGCCATGAGTATTTCAGCAAATACAATTATTGATTAGGGGTAGCAAAAGTAATGTCCTGGCTCTCGTTTCCAACGCGGAAGCAGTCGAAAGGGTGCGGTTTCAACAATAATTGACCTATGCTGCACCGAATCTGACGCAGCAACATAAGTGTTTTTTTTATTGGACGTCATATCATAAAACGTGCTATTTCAATAAGGTCGCGCGACTTACTGCAGTTGAGCTCCGTCAGCCGTAATTTTTTTTTACTTGACCCTACGTCGAACTTCACTGCAATTCCCATTTTGGGAATACGGCGGACGCAACTTCAATTTAATTGTCAGGTTACGTTGGACAGAACTCAAACACTTGGATTAACGTTCCATAGAACGTAACGTTAATTTTCATTTTGGGTTTTGTCGGACGCAACTCTAGACACTGCGAAACAAAAAACACGCGCGAGCGCGCATAAAACGCAATTAAGGTGCCCGCGGGCGTGACGTTGGTTCATCAACCTGTGAGCAGAGGAACTAGTAGCAAATCCAGTTCCCTTTCTGAGATCTTCAGCCTGGTTTAAAAATTGTCTAGGAGCACATTCGAATTCGGCCAACCAACCAACAGTGCCACAAATTACCATTCATTCAAAATACCGCCGAACCGGCCGAACCGGCCCAGTCGATGCGGACGCTTGCGCCAGTATATTCTAGGCACTCTACTTGCGCCGACCTGCCACGCTGGAAGAGGAAGAAGAAGAAGATGGTGATGATGATGATGATTGGAGGCCCTCCCTTTGTATCGGGACGTCGGTTGTCACCAGCCGACTTGCCTGTGATATTCTACTCATTTGCCCTACCCTTAATTAATCTAATGGGTTTGCCTTTCCCCCCCCCCCCCCCACCCCTGTTTTAAACTGTCATCGCTTCCCCCCTTCCGGCCCTTGCACACCTGTTTATCCCCACCCTTCTGTTCCAAATTCTAATTCGGTATATTACTCTTCCTACGTCCCACTCTCTTCGCTATTTTTCTTCCACCAGCACTCCAGCCGCCTCTTCGTCACCTCTATGGACCTTAAATTGAGGCTCCCCCTCAAACCAAATTGCAAAGCCTCCGTCAACGTCGTTACCCCCATCGTCCCGCCGTAGTCGTATCTCTGTGCAGTTTATACCAATATGCTCTACGGTTTCCCGATTCCTGCCGCAGCCTACAAAAGTTTCGTTCTGTTTCCTGTAGTTAGCCGTGTATGCCCGTGCTCTCAGACACACCGCCCGTGCTTCAAAAAGCAATGCCCTGCCTCGCGTATTGCCACAAAAACATTCATTCCTGATTACTAGTTTCTCTGTTCTGTAAGTCTCCAGGTTTTTTTTTTTTTTCCACTTCCATTCTCAGTACCCAATTCGTCGTCTCTGCTGTTTTTACCTGTTTTTTAACTGTTGTGTATACCCCACCTTCCCCTACTGAATTTCCGTGCCGCTTGGTCAGCTGTATAGTCCTCCTTCTCTACCGCTTCTCCATGCTCCTCATATAAAGGTATCTAAACACTCCCACGGCCCATTTTCCTCCTCCATGTCACGTAGTCCCTCCTCAAATTTTATCTTGCTCTGCGCCTCCTTTCACTCAAAAGACGACCAGCCAAAATCCCCCTGTACCGCTTCATTCGTAGTTTTGCTATGGACCCCTAGGGTCAGCCTGCCTACCGCCCTCTGATTTACCTCCAAGCCCGCTTGGGTCCCTGGTTTTATGCATGTAACCGAATTTCCGAAAGTAAATCCTGGTACCATGACACCCTTCCAAACTCCCCTTACCACCTCGTATTTGTTCTAGCCCCACAGTGTTCTATGTTTCATTTGCTTCACTGCCCTGTTCTAGTTCAGTTCGGGGTAGCAGCCTGTCTGGCTACCCCGCCGCTGCTGCCCCTGGCGCGGCGGTCCAGCGGCGGCTCCTTGCACGCGTGACGGGTGGCTTTCCCACACGACTTTGGAACTCAAGATGGGCAAGCAACTCTGCTCCCCTAGCGGAGCACTACTGAAGGAGAACTGCGTGCTCACCCTGGAAGGCAGGGCCACGTAGCGCGTCCCGTTGGCCTCGATGAGCAGCAGCGAGCGGCGTTGCAGTAGGCACCGACACAGCGCGGCGAACGCCGCCTGGGACGGCAACTGCGGCGTCAGGAGCAGCGGCTCGCCACGCAGCAGGCTCTCGCAGGGCGTGTACCGGGACTCGAGCCCCACGGCACGCATGCGCCGCAGTGAAGCCCGGTGCACGGCAGCGGATCTGCGTCATTGCGGCCCGGCTCCCAATTTATCTAATATGGTCTCGCCTCGAGTAAAAACTTTCGCCTGCTACGCACGTACTATCTTGATCCCAGTTAGGGTGAACACGGGAGCGCGTGTCATTCTGCGCGCGGGAGCCGCCTGTCAGCGTTCCGGGTAACTTCGCACGCGCATCACATAGCCTCGTTGCAAACGAACTGCGCATGCGTGCGAAGTTACACGGAACGCCGACAGGCGGCTCCCGCGCACGGAATGACACGCGCTCCCGTGTTCACCCTAACTGTGATCAAAATAGTACGTCGTGACGCGTAATCGCCGTCATCCCAGCGGAGAGTAGTCACGATCGAACAGCGCCTCATACGAGACGTGGCGCGCATCCCATGCATTCCACGTGAGTGGGGAGGCAAACGGGACACGTTTCTTCATGAGAGAGGGAGAAAGCGATTTTTTTCGCGCGGCATTGGCTACGGCGAAGGGAAATTGCGTGTTATGTTGAGGGTTGTTTCACAATGAGGTTTCTTATTTTCTGTCTCAGTAGGACGTTTTCCAACAAGCTGTCTGCAAGTGGACTGTATTTCGTCTTGATTTAATTCACCAACCGGTATGCCGACGTCCATTGCAAGGGGAAGGCCTCTCCCATGTAAGCTTCGTACCCCGCTCGAAACCTGCGTCACATGCATTCGTTCCCTGAATTTTGTTATTCCCCACATCCACTTTTCTGCTTTCCTCCACTTCCCCTCAGCTCGTCTCTCGGTGGTCACTGTGCCACCTCGGGTGGCCCACTCGTCCTCCGCACCACAAGCCTGGCTCGACTTTCCGTCTCCCTCCCAACCTGAAATGAAATGCATTCTGCAAGAGTTTATCGAGCCAGCGTGAGTATCGTTCCTTATAACCGGGCCCGCTCCGCCTGGGACAGACTACTAACACCCTTGAATGATATTACAGAGAACTGCCGTCTGTCACGTTGACAAGTCCACCTGCTCATCCATCCCTCACGACACACCAAAAGCGTATTTGGCGGCTGCTGCAAATGGACGCTTTTTCAAAAAGAGCCCGCCTCCATCACATCCTTCCGTCAGCATGCCCCTTTTGTGGGAACCATGTTGGAACGCCTCCAAGATCACTTCCCTCTAATCACCAGCAGCGGGCATTGGAAGGAGGCGTTGGGAACTCTGACCGGACTCTACAAGAATCCCTGGTCAAAAGAGCCACCGAAGTCCCCAGCAGCCTTCGGCCGGTAGCGACCGAGCTTCTCTGACCACGTGCTTGAATAAAGTCTCTCTCTCTCTCTCTCTCTCTCTCTCTCTCTCTCTCTCTCTCTCTCTCTCTCTCTCTCTCTCTCTCTCTCCTCTCTCTCTCTCTCTCTCTCTCTCTCTCTTAAGACGCTCGTTTTCGATCCTTACGCGTTAACCCATCGCCCTTTTCTCCATGGCTCTTAGGGCTAACCTAGGTGCTTAGTGTCAACTCCATTAGTTCAAGCCGTAAGTACGCATCGGATGCGTGCCGTTATTTTTACGGACATAACACGATGTAGGTATTTAAACTAGAACTTTGTCGAGCCGTCTTGAAAGACGAATATGTCTCGACTTCACGTTTTGCGCAAATCGTGTACCAAGACGCCGTATTCCGGCGTCATGGCGTGAAAAAGCGCAGAAACACGGACAAGAATAATACGCTGCGTCATTTCGGTTCTTCCTTTTTCCGCCCGTTTTCCCTCCTTTTTTCCGCCCTGCAGAAATGATGCTTCATTCGCATCCACGTGCCCTTGGGAGAGGTATACTTCATTTGCACCCAAAATGGAGTGACGAAGGAGGCGGGCGGGAGCCTTCACCAGTCCACTCTTGAGCCCTTGCGGCATCGTCGCCCATTTTGGACTGCGTTTGAGTCTCCGGGTCGGAGCTGAGCAAGACGGTTTCCCATTGCTCTGAAGTCTATTAGCAATTGATTGCGGAATATTGCTGTTTTCCATGGGACATGCCCATAGATTATGTTGGAGGTGTTACATTGGCGAAGGCTTCCAAATGACGACAATCGTCATGCCAGGGTAGCGTGGTGAGGGAGTGGCTTGCAGGGGAGTTGCCCTCCGTTCCAACGACGCAGAGCAAGAGCAAAGCTGAACTTGTTTAATGCATGACGAGATAAAGATAGCGATGGTACAGGTGCATTGACATGCTTACAACATGACAACTCGAATGTACTGAGAAACGTTCTCCGCAGGGCCCGAACACGCACTGCTCTGCGCTCGCGGAAGGCGCCTATTTATGACAGGAATTATCAACGAACAACAGGCGTTCCGCGCGTTGCGCACGGTGCCTAAACTTAAACACATAACTTACAACCGACGACTTAAAGTGGAATAAAACACGTAGAATTTGTAACCAACAAAGCCCTTGCTTCGCTATACTCTCTTAAAAGGTCCATTTGTATGGCCTCACCTGATACAAAATTACTTGCCCTACAAATCGCTTGTACGGCCGAACCGGGCCGATCCTGGAATATAGTATAATCTGCTGCTTCCCTCACACAAAACACCTTATTGCTAAACTAGAAAATGTCCAGCGGAGGGCCATTCGTTTCATCTACAATAAATATAAACGCTACGACTCTCCCACGGAATTACTCAGACGAGCTGAGCTACCTACGATAGGTCAACGCGCCAAAATTTTACGCCTCAAATTTTTGTTTCAACTAATCCATGGCGGACTAAAAATACCTAGTAAGAAATTCATTACTCCATCTGTTTCCAGGTCTACAAGAACAAAACACGACAAACATCTTATTGAGTACAGGTTCCACAATGAATCCTTTAAATATTCCTTATTTTCCATGTGTAATAAGAGAATGGAATTGTCTTCCTAATGAAATTGTTACTAGTTCATCCCTTGATAATTTTGCTTCTAAATTGTCTAAGTTTTTGCTAAATAATCCTTCTTGATATGTGTTCTGTACTCCCTATTGCTGAATCTTTCATGCGCTTCTCGTTATTATGCCATTATTATGCCACGTGTTAATGTGTGTAGTCTGTTTGGCTGATATTGTTGTTTTCACCTTGACCCTTGTTTCTGCTTTCGTGAATTGTTTAAAAAGAGCACGCTTATTATTCCTGTATCCCCCAATCCTGCAAACAGCCCCCAGAGTTGAGGCTAGCAGTATCAATAAATAAATAAATAAAAATAAAATGACGCCGCCACCGTCAACAGCCGCTCGGGAGGCTCCGGCATGCTCGAGATGGTTCTGACCACGCCGTATTCTCGAAGTCGCATGAAAGCGGTTTTCCTTATCCCATCAACAATACTATGCGGGAAAGTCAAGGCGCGCAGTCGTGAAAGGCCGCGCGCCGCGTCAACACACACGCACACGCACGTACGCACACACGCACGCGCACGCACACTCACTCACGCACACACACGCATGCACGCACACGCTGGCGCACGCACATGCACACTCGCACACGCACGCACGCACACGCACAATCACGCACACACGCGCACGCACAGTTGATTCGTAACAGAGGTTAGCCATTGCGGAGCGCCATTTAAACTGGTCGTCAGAGAGCCCAGAGTATAAGGGACTCTAGGTCACGGGATTATGGAAGGTATCACTCTGCAGTAGTCACCACGCTGGAGATTGCCACTTGTGTAATGCACGATATACTTGGTGCGGCCAAGTCCGCAGTGTGGAGTAATATCCCTGTAGGTAACCAGCCGTTCCCTACCCCCCGTGCCAAACAATAGCTCAGGTGTATCAGGGCAGTCTCGGAAGCATGTATGCCTGCTAGTGCAGTTGACAGGCTGTACTGTATGTAAGAGAACGAAAAATCCGTACAGTTACCGTGGAGGTAGTTGTACGTCGTCCTCCCTTAGGTAATTCTCAGCAAAGGCAACCGTACGCGCAGTGTTCCAGTAATATAGCGAGCATTTGAAAAATGGGGATCATTGAAGGGCCTGAGAATTTGCTAAAGTATCAGCATTTGGTGAAGCAAAACAAATTAGGATTCCTGGGCGCGATTACAATGACGTTTGTTCCAGTTGCGTAACAAAGTTTCCCGGCCAAGCACCCCCTGAGCACAATACTCTCAACTCACCCATGTGGCGCAGGCAGCGCAACCTCGCGCACGTTGCACTGGATTGGATCAATGGCGTCGGGACGCCCCTTCGTGGCTGCATTCCCCTGGGGGAAAAAGCGAACGGGTGATTGCGGTAGGTCAAGCATTCGTTATGTGACATTCAATGCTCAACCGACGTTACTGCGCATGCGCAAACGCCCCCAACCCACTGGCTTGCATTTACGTTCACCTGAGCACGAAATTGCTTTAATCTGACTTTGAAAATCTGTCTCGAGGACAGTGAATCTGCCGCCACTCAGAGTCAACGTACGCCAGCATTCGTCTCATGCAACAGGTGCAGCAAATGTAGGTACACGGTGGGCAGTAATACGGATGGGCCAGGCGGCACACCGGAGTGATACTGGCAGCGCCGCGCGCGGCGGAAAATCGCCCTAGAGCAGCGTACGCGTACCGGGCGGCCGTGCGGCCGGTGCTGGTTTCGCCCGCTCTCGTCGAATATCTTGGCGCTCAGAGGCTAAGTACACAAAGACGGGGATGCTAAATCGACTTTTTCGCATGCACATCTGCGGTCATACACGGTCCGTAGCCTCCGGACGTGCTCTTGCTAGGCGGGAATGAGCGGCCGCTGTAAGCATGCCACGGCTGTGTGCGCCTACGCGAATGAGGCAACTGAAGAGACCAGCACAAGCAGACCCCAGCAGTGGGGAAAACCACCGATAAAAAACCGAAGCGGGACGTGAACAAAAGTATCGCGGAACTGTTCCCCAGGTATTTTGATTAGGAATGCATTCGCTCGACTCCACTTTTTACCGAGGTTTCGTGATTGATTGATTATGAGGTTTAACGCGCCGACGCTACACAGACGACGAGGCGCTCCGTAGTGCAGGGTTCCGGATGAATGTTGACCATTTGAGGATCTTTAACGAGAGCCGAAATCTCGAACACGCGGGCAGGGATTTATACACACCCCCCTAACACCCCCCAGAAGGACTTCGACACCCCCCCCCCCCCCAAAAAAAAAAAAAAAAAAAAAAAAAGATTCCACAACCACAAGCACCCTGCCTAGGGATTATACAACACCCCCCCCAAACATCCCACCGACACCCCCCCCAAAATCGAAATTCTGCATAAACCCCTGCACGCAGGCGTTCTAGCGGCCGCTCGCGGTCGCGGCGTCGACGCTCGACGATCGCGGCCGTCGACGCTCGACGATCGCGGAAGTCGACGCTCGCAGCCCCGCGGCCGCGAGCTTCGACTTCCGCCTCAGTCGACTTCCGCCTCAGTTCGACTTCGGCCTTGGAGCAAGCCCTGCTCCAAGGCTTTTAGTGGGGCATTCGTGTCTGGCGAGCCGTCGTTCTCCGACGTGTTCGACAGCACGTCCGGGTGAAGATTCCTCGGGCGGATGTGGCGAGGTCAAATTTCGAGCAGAGGATCGACTCCGCTTCGCCCACCAGCGGTGAAAGGACGGCGAGTATAAG